>NC_056747.1:464338985-464393985 GCF_019279795.1 Protopterus annectens
TTGCAGTCATCTGCCAACTTCATCAGCCAGAGGCCTTCTGTGTTAGCCTGTACTTCAGAGAAGTAGTAACTAAACAGGAGAGGTCCCAGGATGGAACCCTGTGGCACTCCTCTTGCCACTGCCTTGAAGTCAGATTTGCAGTCTGCAACTTTTACAGTGTGGGTTCTCTCAGTGAGCCAGTTGGCAATCCATCTTGTGACATAGGGATTTATACCTAATTTAGTGAGTTTAGCTATAATTCCAGAATGGGGGATGGTGTTGAAAGCCTTGGCGAGATCAAGATAGGCTGTGTGAACCACCTTACCCTTATCCACGGCTTTGCTGACTGCCTCAAAGAAGTCAATCAGGTTCAGGAGGCATGATCTGCCTTTCACAAACCCGAACTGGGTGGGATCCAGAGTTTGGAGGTTACCAATGTCTTTTTTAATGAGTTCCATGATGATACGTTCCATGGCCCTACAGACCAGTCTCCTCAGGCTAATAGGTCAATAGTTTTTTATATATATATATATATATATATATATATATATATATATATAGATATATGTAGATATATATTTATATAGATATTTATATATATGTATATATATACATACACAGAATATATATATATATATTTATATATATATATCTATATATATATAAATATATATATATATATATATATATCTATATATATATATATATATATATATATATATATATATATATATATATATATATATATATATATATATATATATATATATATATACATATATATATATATATATATATATATATATATATATATACACACACACACACACACACACACACACACACACACATATATATATATATATATATATATATATATACATATATATATATATATATATATATATATATATATATATATATACATATATATATTATATATGTATACATATAGATAAACCCAACCAAAAAGAAAGTATACTTGATTACTCATAAACAGTCACCCCCAACTGTACACCTCTGGTACCCTCCTTAATGGCTTAAGCAATCACCTTCTCACATATGTAATTAAGCACAAAACCATTAATTCCCAACAACCCTTACTCAGAAAGGTTAGAAACAATGAAAACTTTGACCCTGCCAAATTCCAATAAGAACTAAACTCATGTAATTGGTCTATTCTAAAACACCTCCCTTTAGAGGAAACAGTAGCATACTTTAACAACAAATTCCTTGAGATCCTTGATTTGCATGCACCTGTTCGTTCAAAGAGAACCAAGGCAAAAACTGCACCATGGCTTTCTATAGAGTCTAAACACAAAATTACCCTTAGAAACAAAGCATGGGATTTATGGCATTCTTCTAAAGACCCTCAAGATCACAGTAAATACAGGCAATCCAGGAACAAAACCAAAAAATCAATTTTACAAGAGAAAAAACAATACTACTGTAATTTACAGACAGTAAATCAAAATAAGCCTCAGAAGTTTTGGGCATGTTTAAATAATCTACTACATCCTGGACAAACTTCAACCCCAATCCCTGCTGCTACTATTGATAAAACCCTTGAAGATGTTTCTGATAGTTTTAACCAATTCTTTACTGAGACAATTTAAGCCCTAGCTAGCCAACTACCTCCTAGCTCCCCTGGTCCTGAAAGTAGCACCCCTAGAAACCTACTCGCGTTCATCTTCCAACCAGTCACCATTTCACTTATCCATACCTTAATCAAAAAATTAAAACCCACTACACTTTCTGCTGATCAACTCCCTGCCGAGTACCTACAAAAATCAGCTGATGCTATTGCTTACCCTGTCTCAATACTAATCAATCGAAGCATAGTAGAAGCTAAAATTCCCACCATCTTGAAAACATCCTATGTAATCCCACTTCACAAAGGAGGCAGCTCTACTGAATTCTCCAATTATAGGGCAATAGCTATACTCTCTCCACTTGCAAAGATTATGGAAAAATGTATTCATAGACAACTCATGCACCACCTAATCCAAAATCGCATTATGGCAGACACTCAGCATGGCTTCCGTCCTCATCACAGCAGTACTTCAGCCTTCCTAGCTAACACCATAAACCATAATCGCAACAATAATTATATATCCTCAGCCCTCTTTTTGGATCTTTCCAAGGCATTCGATATGGTTGATCACCAACTTTTAATCCACACCCTACAAACATTCTGTCTAGCACTGGAGCCCTCCAATGGTTTCAGTCCCACCTGAATGGTCGACAGCAGGCTATCCTCTGGCAGAACAAACTCTCTAACCTTCTACCTAACACCCTTGGAGTACCACAAGGCTCTATACTAGGGCTCTTGCTGTTCTCTATCTTCATTAACGACCTTTATACAGTCATCCCAAAAGTCAGCTGTATCCAATATGCTGATGACTCTACTCTGATTTGCTCAGCCACATCTCCACTAGAGTTATGGTCAGCTACCCAGACCACCTTTAATACAATAGAAAACTGGCTTTCTGAACATCGTCAGATATAAATCCCAAAATAACTAAAATGCTGTTATTTTCACCAACACGTAGGTCTACTGCTTTCACCTTTACCATAAAATCAAATGATCGTAGCAAAAGGATTCCAAGTCAAAAAAAGCCTGCTCACAGATAGGACCTTAATGCAATTTTATTTTGTACAGATAAGCAAACAGCGTTTTCGCTACTCTCACAAGGTAGCTTCTTCAGAGGCTAAAAAGAGCGCGAAATCAGCGCTCTTTAAATACTACGGGTACTTACAAATAGGACACTTCCTCCACATGTTTTTTATATAAACATCAATCACTACAATCAATGTGATTGTAAAACAAGTAATAACAGAAAAACAATATAGATATGGCGAAAAGCCTCTTCAATGCAATAAAATACAATAGTTAAAATATACAACTTCACATGTATAAAACATAATAAATCACATATGAATGCACATTAAAAAATTTGCAATCAATTGTACCCTTGTACAATTCAGAACAAGGGAAATGGAAGTGTGCTCACACTATTATTAATTATGTTCACCATGCATTCAAGCTTGATGGACCACCTACAAGCAGTGGATCATATGGCCAACTACCCAAAAAGTGTATGTCAGCCTAAAGAAAGGCCTGTTTGAGTTAATGTTAAAAAAAATATAAGCAATAAGTAAATAGCTTATAACCAACAATAGGCAGCCCTATATTTACTACAACTAAAAATTATTCACAAACATGACTAAGAAAAGTCATGCCTCATCCCACAACTTAGTTAAAACAACAAAAACCATTTAAAGCCTTTCAAAGCATAAACAAAAATAAAAATAAGAGTCAGCTTGGGCTCATCTCATATACGATTTTAGCTTTAGGAAGGGAGCTATATTGCAACTTTCGTTCAAACCTGGCGCATTAAAAGCATCCAGTTTAAGTTGCCATAGAAGCTCACGAGTTTCTAATACAATAGAAGTGGGACCTCCTCTAAGAGGGGTTGGTAGATGGTCAATTCCCATAAAAACAAAGGCATGCCCTGGAAAGGAATCAATATGTTTGGCCAATGCATTTCGCACTTCTTGTTTCTGATAGCATACAAGTGCTGATGAATCCTATCCTTGAACCCTGAATAAAAGAACTAATGGCTTTTATAAACCACTCCTTTCCCCTTTGCCTCCTTTGAGCACTGGTATTGTGCAAAGTGTGATTCCTTTTGAATATGCTAATTTATTCGATTCTACTGCGCTCCCAGTATTTTCTCCACCAAATGAGTACCCATGCAGTTTTATTTCGACATTTAGTTTGAATTCGTATGCTATACTCTCTTTGCAAATTCTGTACAAGAACTGGTTTTTCATTTCTAGTAATGTGTTGACGAGTAATAAATTGGGCGAGAAACCTATTGTGGTTTTTAGGAGAGGGAGAAACATTAAGGATCTGTTACAAAGTAGTTCATCTGTTGACCATGGCTCTAGATCAAAGGGGTCGTTTGCTTGTGGGGCATGCAATTTTTGTACTCATATAAAAACTGGTAGTACTTTTTGTATAGCAGGAAGGAAATATACTATTGGCCATAGAATAAAGTGTGACACTAAATCGATCATTTATACTGCATTTTGCACATGCTGTCCTGCCGTCTACGTCGGTAAGATGGATAGAAGGTTCAAAGATAGGATTTATCAGCACTTGTATGCTATCAGAAACAAGAAGTGCGAAAATGCATTGGCCAAACATATTGATTCCTTTCCAGGGCATGCCTTTGTTTTTATGGTAATTGACCATCTACCAACCCCTCTTAGAGGAGGTCCCACTTCTATTGTATTAGAAACTCGTGAGCTTCTATGGCAACTTAAACTGGATGCTTTTAATGCGCCAGGTTTGAACGAAAGTTGCAATATAGCTCCCTTCCTAAAGCTAAAATCGTATATGAGATGAGCCCAAGCTGACTCTTATTTTTATTTTTGTTTATGCTTTGAAAGGCTTTAAATGGTTTTTGTTGTTTTAACTAAGTTGTGGGATGAGGCATGACTTTTCTTAGTCATGTTTGTGAATAATTTTTAGTTGTAGTAAATATAGGGCTGCCTATTGTTGGTTATAAGCTATTTACTTATTGCTTATAATTTTTTTAACATTAACTCAAACAGGCCTTTCTTTAGGCTGACATACACTTTTTGGGTAGTTGGCCATATAATCCACTGCTTGTAGGTGGTCCATCAAGCTTGAATGCATGGTGAACATAATTAATAATAGTGTGAGCACACTTCCATTTCCCTTGTTCTGAATTGTACAAGGGTACAATTGATTGCAAATTTTTTAATGTGCATTCATATGTGATTTATTATGTTTTATACATGTGAAGTTGTATATTTTAACTATTGTATTTTATTGCATTGAAGAGGCTTTTCGCCATATCTATATTGTTTTTCTGTTATTACTTGTTTTACAATCACATTGATTGTAGTGATTGATGTTTATATAAAAAACATGTGGAGGAAGTGTCCTATTTGTAAGTACCCGTAGTATTTAAAGAGCGCTGATTTTGCGCTCTTTTTAGCCTCTGAAGAAGCTACCTTGTGAGAGTAGCGAAAACGCTGTTTGCTTATCTGTACAAAATAAAATTGCGTTAAGGTCCTATCTGTGAGCAGGCTTTTTTTGACTTGGAATCCTTTTGCTACGTTGGTTTGTGGACTTAATAAAATCAAATGATGGCACAATAATCTCCCCTGACCCATCTACAAAACTATTAGGTGTCATCATAGACAATAATCTAAAATTTGACCTACATGTTAACCAAACTATCAAAACCATCAATAAAAAACTAGGGTCACTTTACAGAATAAAAGCCTTCCTAACCCCTTCAGCTAAAATTGCCATAGCTTGCTCTCACCTTCTTTTAACCCTTCTGTATGCATCCCCTCTACTCTCGAATTTAAACAAGACTGTCCTTAACAAACTCTCAATTTGCTACAACCACATTGCCAGGTTTGCCACTGGGCTGCCTTTTAGGACACATCATTGCATCAATCTAAATCAGCTTGGGTGGTTTGAACTACCCAGCCTAATCCAGTATAACCAACTGATTATGGCCTATAAAGCCCTCTATAATCCGGACAATACTCCTGCACTTAAAAATATTATCACCCCCTATAACAATCCTAGACCGCTTCGATCCTCTAACAAAATACTAATTCAGACTAGCAAAATTAATAACACAGCCGGTGATTCTCTCTTTGCAAACTCTGTAAGTAGATCCTGGAACTCTCTTCCAGCTGATATTACCTTACTTTCCACCTTAGGTCAATTTAAAACTAGACTCAAACAACATTTGTCACTTAACTGGCTATGTCAATGTATCAAGCCTGGCTAACTCTCTCTAGAATGTGTAAAAATCTGTTAACCAGTTTACTGTGTAATTTAATTTAATCCTGACTTGTGCTCAGGATTAACTGTAACCTGTGGAACTTGTTTAACTTGCTTACTTATGTAATCTCTGTAAATAGTCTGTTTGTAATATGTAATGCTGGTATTATGTAATACTGTATCTGCTTACCCTTGGAGCTTTTCTCCCCGGGCCTCCGCTGAAAATGGACATGCATCCAGTTGGACTATCCTGGTCAACAAATGTAAAATAAAAAAAAAAATGTTTCTGCTTACTTGCACTGGAAAGAAAACTATGATTTTTGTGGTAAGCTTACTCCCACAGAAATCTCCAGTACATGATGAGACCCCCTGCATTGCTTTTAATTAATTAATTAATTAATTAACTAATTAATTAATTAATTAATTAATTAATTTTATTTATTTATTTAAAATTTGTTGACGGGTTAGTCCAGCTGGGTCGGAGCCCTTTTTCAGTTGAGATCCAGGGAGAAAAGCTCCACCAAAAAAAAACAGATACTTAATGATGTAACAAAAGTAACATAATACATAGATATGTAAATACTAGTTTCCAAAAAGAGAAAGTTAAGCTTAGTTTAAAATGAATGACATATAGATTCAGTTATCAGCCTAGCACTTCTGGTATAGTACAGAGTAAAATGGACACAAATAGAATTTTTACATTCATTATCTTTTGTTTGGCAGAGAAATGGTAAGGCATAATAGTTTCTATTAGAGTCTGTAGTAAGTAGGCAGGTGCAAGGTGGGGAGGCTATAAGATGAAGGAGTAGTGTAGAGAAGTACAGTGGTATAGACAGGAAGTTGGGTGACACAGGGGTGAAGGAGGAGGGAAGGCAAGTAAGGAGGGAGGAGTAAGGTCAATCAGGGGGATAATTACACTGCCATAGTCTTGTATTGCTGTTTTTTTACAGTGTTTTTGAACTGGTGTTTAGGCTTAATCTTTTCAATGTGTAATGGAAGTTTATTCCAGCTGTCATCTGGGACATAGTTGTAGAGGTTCTTGCCAATGCTAATCTTTGGCTTGTATATAGAAAGGAGATGTTCTGAGCTCTGAAGAGTTCTAGGTGAGGAGTACGGGGAGATGATAGAGTGAATGCTGGGACAGAAAGAAGGCTGGTGTAGAACAGAGTAAATTATCTGGAGCTGAGAGAGGAGAAGGTTGTTGGGAAGCTCTAGCCAGTTTAGTTTCCTGAGTGCTAAGCAGTGGTGAGAGTAGTGTGGGTGTTCCGCAACAAATTTGTTACAAGTGGATTCCTGTTTAGAGAGAAGTGTGGTTTGTAAGTTGGTGAGGATTTGAGAGCCGTAAAGAAGGGTTGGTAGTAGGTAAGCTTGGGATAGGGCTGTCTTGGCTTTACTGGATAAAAAGTTTTTATTCCTGTAGAGGAGTCCTAATTTTTGGTGGGTCTTTTTAATGTTAATGAGTACATGTAGGTCAAATTTCAGGTGGTCATCGATAATGACCCCGAGTAGTTTGGTGTTTTTCAACGGTGATGGGTGTATTATTGTGGGAAGTGATTGAGAAAGAAGGTTTAAGATGATTCATAGTTTTTGCTATGAAGAGCAAGAGTTTAGTTTTTTTTTTTGGGTTTAGGATTAGATGGTTCTTGTTGAGCCAGTTTTCGATAGACTGAAAGGAGTTCTGATTTGTTGTAAGTAAATGTGGGAGGGTATTAGCTATGGTGATGATTGTTGAGTCATCAGCATACTGCACCAGTGATGACTGTGGTGTGGATCTAGATAACTGATTGGTGAATATATTAAAAAGTATTGGACCCAGTATTGAACCTTGGGGGACCCCCATCTTTATAGGAAGTTCTGGGGAGATAGCAGAAATACATTTAACTGATTGGAAATGATTGCTGAGGTAGCTAGAGAACCAGGAAATAGTAGAGGGGGATAGGTTGAGTTTAGAGAGTTTGTTTAAGAGGAGAGAGAGGAGGGAGTGAGAGACAGTGCCGAAAGCTTTTGAGAGGTGAAGAAAAAGGCAAGAGACTAGTTTGTTCTGGTCCCTGGCTTGCAAGATGGTGTTGATGAAGGAAATGAAGGCTGTAGAGGTACTGTGGCCAAGGTGAAAGCCATGTTGGGTGGGGGTGATTAGGTTCTCTTGTATGAGGTATTGTAGGACTTGTTTGTGTGCACATTTTTGCAAGATCCTAGAAAGGGGTGATTAATTATATTGAACTGCTTTGTTTTGAGAAAAAAAGTGGAGCCACCAAATTTAGAGTGTTGACAATTTGCACAACTGACCATATTAAACAAGAATTAGTATGTCTGATTTTTACCAGTTGTAAGACTCTTGGGAAGATGCACTAGGTAAGTGTGTATCTGCTTCATTTTGGAAAAAAAGAAAAAGGAAGGCTTACAATTTATAGTGTTGACAGCTTGCACAATTGGCCATATAAAATAATAAGTTTGCCTATTTTTCTACCAACTTATAAGTCAGTTGGAAAGATTCACTAGGCAAGTGCTTCTACAGTACATAAGATTATCCCAGACATTTTCATCTGGCAAATGTCTTGCCCAGTGTTCTACATTATTTGGGGATCAAACTGAAATCAACAGGATACAATTAATTTGTACTCTTCTGCTATAATTAATATATCCGGTAGGAAAACATGCCCATTGTATGTTGGTAAACAGGACAGTGTCACAGACAGTACTGTTTATTATGATGATCAATCTCAACTTTTTCAACATTGCACGGTAATGTAGCAAAAATAAAATATTTTGGTGTTTATGACAGCATAGCTTGGTTTTGTCAGTTTTTCTGTAAATGATTAATATACAAACACACACACACACACACACACACACACACACACACACACACACACACACACACACACACACACACTGACTGTTCACCAGATTGTCTTCTGCTTTTCTGCTCATGTGCATGAATGACTATAATCTGTTCTCTTTTACCTTTACTGCAGTTGGAGCTACTTTGTCGTCTGCTCCTATGTCCTCATTTCTTCATCTGTCCCACAGTGTGCATCCTACCACCCATCCCAGGCACTTCATCTCCATCACCTGTAGCTTTCTCAACTATTCTGACCTTCTTGCACAGGTTTATGTAACGTACTGTAGTACTGGTTGCACCACTGGTTTGTACAACTTACTTTTCAGCTTCTTTGATATTCTTCTGTCATATACTACACCTAAGACTCTGTGCCATTTGAATGCTGCCCTCTCATTTTAGCTTTGACCTCCTCATGTAGACTTCCTTCTCCTCAACCTCACCTCTCAGATATTTGAAGCTGTTAACCTGTTCCACTATATTCTTTTATATCTCAATTCTTCTGATTTCCCCCATTTGTTGACTTTACAAATGTCTTATCCGTACTCAGTTTCTTCTCCTGTGCCTTCAGTTTTACATCCCATTCCCCTATGTTTTGTTGAAGTTCTTGCTCAGAGTCTGCTTGTAATGCCACATCATCTGCATACAGCAACTTTGTTAATCTGTCCACTCTGACCTATTTGCTAATGTAGTCCATCACCAGTATAAATAGCAATGGGCTCATAGCTGAACCCTGATGCATACCCACTCCCACTGGGAACCCCTCTTTGAGACCAAGCACTGCTTGTACTTGAGTCACTGGGCCCTTGTACATAGCTTGCATTAATTCTACCAATGTTTCTGGGAATTTGAGCCACTGCAGGACCGCTCAAATCAGTTTTCTTGGGACCTTAATACCCAGATGGACTCTTTCCTCATATTTAGCTTCTTTTCAACTATCTGTCTCACTGCAAACATCGGGTCAGTTGTGCTGCATCCTGATCTGAATCTGAACTGTTTATCACCCATATTGCTTTCAACTACGCTGCATATACATTTATCAGTCACCCTCTCCAGGACTTTCATGCAATGTGAGAGGAGTTTGATACCTGTGTACTGCCCGCAGTTGTGAATTCAACCTTTGCTGTTGAACACTGGCACTGGTATGCTTACTCTCCAGTCATCTGGGATATATCTACTCTCCACACTGCCATTAGTACCCTCAGGAGCCATTTTTCCCCTTATCTCACCCAACACCTTTATCATAGCTGCTGTGACTTCATCTTAGCCTGCTGCTTTCTCTAACTTCATTTTTCATTAGTGATTTTCTTACTTCTTCTAGGGTGGGCTCCTCCTCCACTTTCATTTCAGGCTGTGTCTGGGACAGCACAGCTTCTGTGGGGTTCTCTTCCTTTAGACGCTGCTGTAAGTACTCCTTCCATCTGCATTTGATGTCCTGTGGACTGATGATCAGATTGTTGCTGGCATCCCTTATAAAGGGTGTCTGACTATCTTCTTTATCTTTCTGTCTTTGCCTTGGAACCTGATATAGTTTCTTTGTGCCATCTACTGAGTCACTTTCCAGAAGGTAGTTGCCTCTGATGCCTAAATGTTAAGTTGTCATTCTCGCCTTCATTCTTGCTGGATGGGATCGGAGCCGAACTTCGGCTCCGACTCGGCCTATACTATAGCTCGAGAGATATTTTTACCGGCTCGAGGCAGCCCTATATCCCACAATACCATGCGCTAACTCCCCAGATCTCGTTTGCGCAGCTCTGAGGTTGTCTTTTTTTACCGGCTCAGGTTAGTAAGGAGTTTTACTTAATTGAACTAGTTTTCAGGTAGTTTTTTCCCAGTAGTTATCTTTGTCTAGGTCCCTACTGATTACCTTATTCGGATCCCTTTCTCTTGTAGCCCTTCTTCCCTTATTTAGTTAATTTTTTATCTTGGGCCTACGGGCTTTACCTCAGTTTCCCCACCCATTCCTATCTGTGTGTGTGGGTTTAGTCAGTTCCCTTAACTCCTTTATAGTTAATTTTAAATTGAGTGTGTGTGTGTGTGTGTGGGATGACTGTGTTTTTTTTACTGTGGTTTAAACTATGTCCAAAGACTCTAAGGTCTCGGGATTCAAGAAGTGTGACTCATGCTGTCAGAAAATGTCTCTGACAGATGGTCACACTTCTTGTGTCTATTGCTTGGGGCCTTTACACCTGCAGGACTCTTGTTCCGTTTGTCATGGATTTAGTTCAAGAGTCCTGCAGGAGAGGCGTAACAAGCTTATTCTAAGGGGCTCGTTAAAGCCTGATGACTCCCCGTCCAAGTCTGGCTCGGGGAAGTCATCAAAAACCGCCAAACCCTCGGCTCCAGCTTCTGAGTCGAGGGCTGGTGTTATTGAGATGGCTCCAACCTCGGTTCCGGCTGACTCCGAGGCGAGCAAAGTGGTTTCCGCTCCGAAACCATAATCGGAGCCGACCCCAGCGCGCAAGCGCTGTAGGTCCCCCTCCCTAGAGTCTGTTAGATCGGCTCCGAGATCCCCTCTCTTGGAGTGGAGTCATAGGTCTCATTCATCGAGGTCATCTAGGCTTTCTGACCATGACCCACAACATTTGGATAACCCCATCTTGCAAGAAACATCTCTACTGGTGGATGGTTTCCCCCCCAGCTTTTTCAGGGCAGACCCTTTGTTCTCCCCCTTCCAGTTGCCACTGTCACAACGGATGCCTCCCTGATCGGGTGGGGGGGCATTATCAGGGCAGGATGGTCCAGGGCACTTGGCAACAGTCAGAATGCCACCTGCACATAAATGTCCTGGAGATGAGGGCGGTGTTTTTGACATTGCAAGCCCTTCAGAGCTCTCTTCCCAAGGGGACTATAGCAATTCAGATGGACAATATGTCTGTGGTGTGGTACATAAACAAGCAGGGTGGAACAAAGTCCTATCCCCTCTATCAAGAAGCACTCAGACTTTGGCAATGGGCGATTTCATCTCAACGGTTTCTGATAGCAACACACATCCCCGGGAAGTCCAACGTCATAGCAGACAGATTGAGCAGAACTATCCTCATGCCTCACGAGTGGTCTCTAAATCAAGCAGTAGCAGACAGAATCTTTCAAAAGTGGGGCCAGCCTTGCTGTGACCTTTTCGCAACTCCCCAAAACAGCAAGTGCCTTGACTTCTTCACACTTTTTCCTCTGCCAGGCCAACCCCTCAGAGACGCTCTTGTTCACGTTTGGCCCCGGGGTCTTCTCTATGCTTTTCCTCCTTTTCTGTTGATCCTGCAATTAATTCAGAAAGCAATTGCATTGAGATCCATAATGATCCTCATTGCTCCTTTTTGGCCTCGACAAGTTTGGTTCCCGTTCCTGCACAAATACCTACTGGAACAGCCTTGGCATCTGGAACCCCTTCCGGATCTATTGACCCACCTCATGGGCAAGCTGCATCAGTCTCTACATTCCATCCACCTCACAGCTTGGTTGCTCCACTTCCAGCCATAGCCAGGCTTCCCCTCATCTCTCCTCCTGTTCGTGATATCATTCTGGCCTCCCATAAGTCCAATACTAGGAAGACTTATGCTAGTAAATGGAAGCGTTTTTCATTCTGGGCGCAAAGTAGGTCCTTAGATCCTTTTCATGCACCCATTCATGAGGTTTTGGACTTTCTGGTGGAGCTTTTTCATTCTGGATCATCATCGGCCACTATCAGAGTACAATTAGCGGCCATTGCTAACTTTCATGTTGGACTCTCAGAAGCAAATATTAGGTCCCACAAGCTATGTAAAGCTTTTCTCAAGGGCATCTTTTTGCTCAGACCTCCAGTAAAAGATCCACCTCCACAATGGGACTTGAATTTAGTTCTAACCTCACTAATTCTGCCCCCTTTTGAACCTGCAGCTTCTTGTTCCCTCAAACTACTTTCTTGGAAAACGCTGTTTTTAGTAGCTATAACATCTGCCAGAAGGGTCTCGGAACTCCAAGCCTTGTCTGTCCGTCCTCCTTATTTGGTTTTTCATAAAGACAGGGTAACTCTCAGAACAAACCCTTCCTTCCTACCAAAAGTGTTATCGGAAGCAAATCTAAACCACTCCATTGATTTACCTGTCTTTTTCCTAGACTATACCAACAGGGCTGAACAAAAATTACATTCATTAGATGTTCATCGCCAATTACGGTATTACCTAGAGAGGACAAAACAATTCAGAAAATCAGATCAGCTCTTTCTCTCTTATGCGGCAGGTAAGAAAGGGCTTCCGGTTTCGAAAGTTACCCTTTCCAGATGGCTGACATCTATTATTACCTTGGTCTATGAGTTGAGGCACAGGCAACTTCCCTCTAGGCCTAAGGCTTATTCAACCAGGGCTCTATCTACTTCAATGGCATTTCAAGCAAGGTTACCACTAGATGCCATTTGTGCAGCAGCTACATGGGCTTCCAAACATACTTTTATTGCTCATTACAAGCTTGACTTAGCCTCCAGAAATAGAGCTGATTTTGGTTCCACTGTACTCAGGAGTCTGTTCCATTGAGCCACCCAGGACTAAGATGCTAGGGACGCTGTCCCATCCAGCAGAATGAAGGCGAGAATGACAACTTAACATTAAGAAGTTATGTCTTACCATAACGTTCCATGTTAGTTGTCTTCTCGCCTTCTTTCTTGCGTCCCTCCCTCCTGCCCCCTAGCCTGGACAGACTCGAGATTGAGTCCTTCCTTTTTGGGGATACAATATGTTGCGTCTTTTTCTGGTATCCTTAGTGTTACTATCTGGTAATCTTCTAATAAAGAGGGTTATAATTTTTGATTACAAGATTGTGTTTATACTATGTCTTAGCTTCCAAACGAGATCTGGGGAGTTAGCGCATGGTATTGTGGGATATAGGGCTGCCTCGAGCCGGTAAAAATAGCTCTCGAGCTATAGTATAGGCCGAGTCGGAGCCGAGGTTCGGCTCCAATCCCATCCAGCAAGAAAGAAGGCGAGAAGAAGACAACTAACATGGAACGTTATGGTAAGACATAACTTCTTATTCTTTGCCATTGCAACTCCTTTCTTATCCTCTTTGTTAGCCTTCCAGTATTCCTTCCTAGCCTGGTCCATCTTATCTTTCTCCCACTTTTTCCTGAACTCCTTCTTTCTTTTTATGACTTCTTGGACTTCTGCATTCCACCACCAGCTTTCTATGTACTTTATTTCTATACCTTATTTGGTTGCAGATCTGTTCTGTAGTTCTCACACATGCTGTTTTGAGGCACTGCCACTTGTCTTCAACTCCACCTACTTCCTCTTCGTCAGGTGCTAGAGCCCTGAGTATTTCATTGAACTGTTGAACTTTCTCTCCAATCAATGATTGTAGAGCCTTCTCTGACTACTGCTTGCAGCTGATTGTAGCAACCAGTGGTTTATGCTGTTGGCTGACTGTTTCACTGGAAATGACTTTACAGTTGCTGATTCTACCCCAGTGCCCTTTCCTTACTAGGAGGAAGTCTACCTGTGTTGCATGTTGGCCACTGTTGTATGTGATCTTGTGACTGTCTCTCTTTTTGAACCATTTGTTGGCTACTACCAAGCCATTTGCCAGGCAGTAGTTTAGAATGGCCTCTCCTTTATTCCTGTTTTCCCACTCATATGGACTTAGGCAGTCCTCATATCCTGTTCTGTCTGTCTTGACCTGTTTTGTCTGTCCTGATATGTGCATTCAGGTCACCCATTATCAACACCACTTCATGTTGTATGGCTTTTTCTGGTAGGTTCTGCAACTGCTGTTGGAATGCACTCTTTTCCTCACCATCACAACCCTGCTGTGGGGCACAGACTGAGATTTATGAATACTGCCTATCACTAGGCTGAAGTCTGATAGCCATGAGTCTGTCACTAATTCTGATGACATCCTTCACTGCCTTCTGAAGTTTTTCCCTCATCACAGTTCCCACACTTCTCCTAGCCTGTCCTTCTGAATACTAGACTTTGGATCCCAAGCCATATGACTTTGCTACACTGTCCTGCCATATTGTCTTCTGGATACATCATCATCATCTTTCAGCTTTTCCCGTTAGGGGTCGCCATAGCGGATCACCTCTTTCCATTTCTTCCTATCCTCTGCATCTTGCTGTGTCACACCATCCGCCTGCATGTCCTCTCTCACCACGTCCATAAACCTTATCTTAGGCCTTCCTCTTTTCCTCTTACCTGGCAGCTCCATCCTTAGCATCATTTTCCCAATATACCCATCATCCCTCCTCAGCACATCCAAACCAACGCAATCTCGTCTCTCTTGCTTTGTCTCCAAACTGTCCAACATGAGCTGACCCTCTAATATACTGATTCCTAATCCTATCCATCCTGGATACATAGGATGTCCAACCTCCTCCTTACCATCATGTCATCTTCTTCCAATCTCCATCCTGTCAGTGAACCTGCATAAGTGTAGCAATTCTTAGTTCACGTTTGGCAGGTTGATTGGTTTTATAGCCAGATTTTTTTCAAAAGAGCCTTTGCAGCTAACACAACCTGGGCAACTGGATGCCAGCCAGCCAGTAACTTATTGGCCCAAAGCTGCTAGGCTTTATGGTGGGTACACACAAGACAATACACTCCTCTCACCATTAGCACAGGCTCCTAGCATAAGTCAGAGTAGGCCGGGTCCTCAACCCATTTATCACCGGCAAATAGCCATGCCCATTTGGTGACATTAGTTAACACAACTGAATCAGTGCTGTGACTACCCTTCTATAATATAGCCACAGAAATGTGTTGTTCACATGCATGTAGACACAGGTCACAGGATGAGGCACAAATGTATGAGCTCAAATAAACATGACAGAATATCAGATCCAGCACTCTGCAGCCTAGAAAGGGAAACATCCTGCACCAGACAGATGAGCATGGTGTCATTGTCTGACTCCCTGTATGTAACACATTCAAGACACAAAAAGTGACAACCAACAGAGCAAAAACTAAACTGTGATTCCACCTCCAAAATAACAAATTCTGTAGCTCACTATTGCATGATTAAATCATTTTTTCTGGAAGGCTTCACACTCCTGCACAACTTGCTGTGTGGGTGTGTGGGGCACCGCTTTCCACCTTGTGTGTTAAGCCTAACCCTGCCACTACCCCTAAATTCAGCCTGACACATCAGCTTACCAAAACCCTTTCTCTCAGTATCATTATTCATACAAACTATGTCTGTCTGTGATGCTTTTTCTCCTGATCTGGAAAGGGAAGTGTATTTTTCTTTTAGGATATTTTTCTGCTTGCAGAGATCAGTGTTTTTAGTGTTGATGCTTCTGCATTCCATCCATCACAAACACATTCATAGATATATATTATATATAAACTCTGTGGCCACTGTACGTCTGAGTGGAGGAATACCCTGATATACTGTAACCTCAGCCTTAATATGATCCTCTTCATCCATATTTATATTATAGCTCAACTTTCTGAGTTTCATGGTTATGGTTCACACACTTAGAGCAGGTCTCTGTCTATTAGTCATAGTGCAGCTGATTCTCTTTGCTTTGTTACCTGAAACATCATGCTAGATGTGTCATGTCTGTCTTTCTGTCCATCCAGCTTCTCAAGTCTTCTACACAGTAGCAACAGTCAAACATTTCTGTCATGGTACCTCAAACAATATCAAGCCATTGCAATCTTCAACATCTTTTGATCTGCTTTACTCACTGGGTCGCATGCATTCTCTGTTTAGCAACTGGATTTACTCAATGGTAAATTTACCTTCCATAATTTGTTGCCTGCCACCACTGCTTCTAATATAGCATAGTAAAGTGAGCAGTGTAGTACAAACCAGACTTTGCATGTAATTTAGAGATTATGTAAACAGTAGTAGTGAGTTAAATGCAGTCAGAGTGCTATAAAATGAAAGGTGTTGCACTTGTAATGTGTACATAGTATAGAAGTGTAGAAACAATGTATGAGATGTTTAAAAGGTGCTGTCATTCACAGCAAACTATATTGGCCCAGGTTTTGAAACCTGTTAGCAGATTTCAGCAGTGAACTGTGTCTGTGAACAACATGCCAAGTAAATTTCACAGAGTAGTAATCCATAATGTCATGCTGTGTAAGTGCCATTAGCCCTTCCTATTTAATAAGGAATGTAGCAGTTAACCTTCCCATCTCAGTCCTCCCCACTCTAGCTTTTCATCCTTTTATATTAAATCCATCTTCACTTACCTGTTCTAATACATTTTTTTGGAATCCGCCTACTCTATGTTTCCCCATTCTTTACCCAGTAATGCCTCTCCTTTTCTCCACCTGCCATTCTTTTCTGTATTCTCTTCTACTTTTCCCTCAGCATGTCATCACAAGCTTTTCTTTGTTCACTCTGAATATTCTTTGTTCACACAATTGAATCATTATGTGAGTGCATTGTTAGAAACCATTTTGTGCCTTCAGATCTTGGAAACTGTGGTCATTTAAGCATTAGCTTGGACATTAATATTTACTAAAAAAAAAAAAATCAAAGAACAGTACAAGTACTAGTAAGCAGTTCTATGAGGTATAGTACCACGCTGTATTAGAGGTATTCAAGGGGGTTTGGTGAAATTTTATTTGAAATTATGTAGCATTATTGATTAGTATGTCTCCAAACAGTGTCAAACTAGAAACGGCTGTGGTGGAGTAATTCAGTGAAATATCTATTGAAAAGGAAGAAAAACATATATGGTCAGTATATATAAAAAACAAATCTCAGCTACGTAGAATTGGAAAGGTATAAAAAGTCAAAACAATCCTAAAGGGTTCCTGACCCAGAGACTCCCCAGACTCTGGAATAGATTGCCCATAGATGTCAAGCAGAGTGCCTCTTTGGACCTCTTCAAGAGGAACCTTGATGATTGGATGAGAGAAAGGAAATTCACCCCAGGGATCACGTCAGTCGCCCTGCTAGACAGGGGTCCAGGAAAGTAAATAATGTGGGAAGAAATAGCCAGGGAATTGTTATGGCTAGGCTTGTATAGGCCCTAGGGCTGATAGCCTAGTACCAACCTATGAACCTATGAACCTATAAAGAAAAATATTAAAGAACATAATGACTAATTACAAAGCAAAGCTCATAAGTCATCAGATATATTTATTTATGTTTGTTACCAGAGTAGGGCTCTGATCACAGTGGTTCAATTTCAGGTCCAGCCCAGGAGGATACAAAAGCAAACAATCAGTAATAATGCCAATATGAGTGCAAACACAAGAAGGTAATGTAATAGAAAAAACAGCAGCAATACCATTATGAATGCAATGTGTAAGTGGATATATGAGAATAGTAATAAGCTATATACAGTTGCAACTATAGATAAGTTCAAATAGTGTCTGTTTAACTTATATACACAATTTCTGATCAACCAGAAGTAGAATCAGCAAAATAGATAAAAGTTGAATAAGAAAAGTTTTCTTGAAGCTAGAGTATGCTTACTATTATGTGATTTGGCCAGGCTTGAAGCATTTACATTTGTTTAGTTTAATTAGATATAATTTCAGTTGGGACAGAAAGTTAGGTAATACATTTTTTAAGTAGCTAGACAGCGATTTCCAAAGTTTGGGTGCTAAGGAAAGAAGTTGTGATTAGCGCACTGCAGCTTAGTTCTAAGGAGTTAAAGAATAAGTTCTGATTGTGAGCGTGCTTTAAGATTATAGGTGGATACCATGGTCGTGAGGTTGCAGTGAAGTGTGTGAAGATGTCTAGATGCAGAAGCTTGAAAAAAAGTGATACATGTAGGAGGTTGGCTGTTTGCTTAACTGGAGGTTACCATTTTTGCGGCTGTGTGGTTAACTGGAAAACAGTGAACTTTTTGATTGTATGACTGACGTTTGGAGATAATGATGGAACAAAAAAATTTAGCGTAATTGGAAAGAAGTAAAGTTTGGTTGGAAGCAAAATCATTTAATCTAAGAAAATACTTTCATTTGACAAATAAGATCCCCTTTCAAATGGAGATGTGGATGGGATAGGAGAGGAAATGTGGGAGATATTATGGGCCCAGAAGAGAAGGTGGATGATTTTTAACTCTGTTTTTTTCAGTCTGAGTTTGAAAACAGAATTTTGGTTTGGGCATATCCCCATGTATTTGGTTATTGCTTTGATTAGGAGACTGTTTAGGTCTTTTTTGTGAAGTGGAGGTAGGGGTTGATAGTTTTTGATGAGATCAGAAGATCATAGTTTTATTTTATTACAGTTTAGAAGTAGTCTGGTGCTGAACTAGGCAGAAAGAGTGAGTAAATCATTTTGGAGTTGGTTTTGTTCTTCTGACTGAATGGGCTACACCAGTGTACAACCATATCATTGGTATACAGTATGGTAGTGAAATGGGGTACATCAATTGTCAGTTTATTAATGAAGATGGAGAAGTTGGATAAAGGTAAGGGGTTGCTCCTTGCAGTATTCATTGCATGATAGCATTCTCTGTAGATAAAAAATCTGGAGGTTACATTACAGAAAAGGTAGTGGAACCATTCTGTCACCCTGGAACTGATCACAAATTCTATCATGTAATTTTGAAGGGTGGAATGCCAACAATGTCAAATGCATGAGTGAGAGCAATAGAAATAGTTCCTCTAAGATTTCTATTCTCCATGTTAAATAAATTGTTACTAGTAAGGGTCCAAAGAGCTGTCATGGTGCTTCTAACTGGCCAGAAGCCATGGTATTTTATGAAAAGAGGTGGTATTGCTGTATGGAATAGGAAATGATTGCATAGGATCTTTCCAAGAATTATATCCAGAGTAAGTAAGATAGAAGTGGGGTGGAAGCAATAGGTTATAGATTGTTTAGGTTGCCTAAGTTAGGTTTAGAATTTGAGGTAAGGTAGAGGTTGTAAGTGTAGAACAGAGGGTGAATAATAGGAAGCATGTCAAATAATCAAGCACAATTTCAGGGAAAGTCAATTCAGTGAAAAAAAATATTCTGAAGTAACTTTCAATGAACCTCAGAGAGAATTTTTTTTGCAGGAGGCAAGCACCCCTGCACCCTCCATGTGTGTGGACACCCCCCCTCCCAAACTCATATAATCCTACTCTGAGCTTGCACATCATGGAAAAAAGGAAAAACTCCACTACCAGCATTAGTTATTTTGGCATAATTTCTCAGATGAATTGACTTTCATTGAAATTGCATTTGAATGATTGACTGGACCCAGAATAATAAACTCTCTGCATTGGCATATCAAACACTAGCATAGGCTTTATGCTCCATTGGATATATATTGTGAGATTTTTTTCAGCAGTGCTTCAGTGTCTTTGATTTTGGTTTATTTATTACAGAGGGGTGGAAGGTAAGGGGATGATGAAGATGGTAGATGATATACAGACGGATGGATGAATGTGAGGGGAGATTGCTGAATTAATGAAGAAAGTCAGAAGTGGAGAGGTGGCCTTGAGCACATTGAATGGATTATTTATGGGGGCTGTTAGCAATTGGGTTTTTACAGTCAGGAGTTTAACTTTGTGCGGTAATTGTTTTGGTGAATATACCTACTTAAAGATTGTTTATCCAGGTTTTAGAGAAAAATAAATCAGTTTTGAGTGAATGGAAGTTGAGTCACTTTTTCAGGTATGCAAATAAGAACAGTAGTATCTTCCGCTCGGAGTTAATGCTCCTTTGTAAAAAGCAACAATAAAATATACCAAGAAAACACTCAGGAGCAAAGCAATGAAGAAGTGCCAAATACTATTTCCCATGCACAAATCCACTCGCTGTTGAAAGAATCCAACTCTCTCGAATAAAAGGTTATAAATGAATTTATTTATACACTGCAGGTTAGCGCTTTCGCTGTTGAGCTTCTTCAGACCTTATACAATAAATTATCTAACTGACAAGTTTATATACATTAAAAGGCGCCAAATTCAAAGATCTAAGACACACCTATCTCATTAATTATTCAGTTTATGTGACATAAGCATCGAATAGTTCAACTTGAATATATTTAAAACAGTGCCAACTCTTTGATCATTCAAAAACCAAAACAGTTCTATTCAATTCATGTATGCTGTTAATAGAAATAACTATATGCATAAGTAGATATATCTATATAATCAAGAATTAATGTGTATGTGTGTTCCAAAAGTATATATATTAAAAATACACATATAAATAAATATAATAAAACGTGGTACATTTGAAAAATATATATAAAAAACTCTTACATATCATACTAATAAAAACTGTTACAACACATCTGCATAATATCTACATTCATTATTTGTGTTTCAGACTTCTCTGTTTCAATATGGGCTTCAATGGGACTTTACCATTTAGTCCAGGTAACATATCGGATCTAAGTTTAATGATCCATTGTGTCTCCCTAGCTTCCGTATAGTTGTCAATGTCACCTCTTCTGTGTGTAATGAAGACCTGCTCCAAAATCCTAAAACAAAAGAATGGTTTGTGCCTGCCTCATAGACATGTTTCGCTAATGCATTTTTCAAATTACCCTTCCTAATGTGGTATGTGTGTTCCCGAATCCTGTCTCTAAGACAGCGATTCGTTTTGCCTACATAAAATGCCAAACAAAGCTTGCAAGATGCGAGATATACCACATTCTTCGTCATGCAATTCCCACTGGCCCTCATCTTAAAGTCACCCAAACCTAACGGATGTGTGAACATGGGTTCTGTTGAAATATAAGAACAAAAATTACACGAATCACAAGGTTCCGTATAAAACTGATCTGTATATTGATCCCTCTTATTTGAATTCGGGTAGCATAATAAGCTTTTCAAATTTTTCTTGTTCTTATAAACAAACTTTGGTTTATCTCCAGTTATTCTTCTAATTTTCGGGTCTACTGATAGTACATGCCAATGTTTGGTAAATATATCCTTGATTGGACCTACGTCTTTAGTAGAGTATACTGGAAATAGCACTTGATTGGAAATCCTGCTTGGATTCCCATTCATCATACATTCATCCTTAGAATAGATATCTTGTTCTACTGTATTATCAGAAAAGTACGGTTTGGCTATCATAGTCCTTAGACCTGGCATCTCTTGTGTAATGGATTGGAAGTCATTAGCACCATAGCATCTATCACTTAACATCTCCCTGAGTCTACTGAAATCTCCTTCATAAGTTGCATATACTGGGGTGTACCTGGATAAACGTATAGCTTGTCCCCTCACTATGTTCTTATACACATAGCCAGGATGCATGCTATGTCTATGCAATAGTGTGTTTTTGTAACATGGTTTACGGTATAACCCTGTATTGATCATACCATTCGCCATCTTCTCAACATAAATATCTAAGAAAGAGATATGCCGGTCTGACCATTCAAACGTAAAACTCAAAAATTCTGTGAATGTATTCATCTCTTCCAAAAACATTTCTAATGGTGTAGATGTACCTCTCCAAATAAGGAAGAGGTCATCCACAAAACATCTATAGAAAGAGACGTGTTCCTTATATAATACACTCTGAAATAAACATCTGTCTTCCCGTTCAGCCATAACGAGATTGGCGTAGCTATTGGCACATGAAGTGCCCATAGCCACGCCATCTCGCTGGAGAAAGATCTTGTCTTGGAAGCAAAATATATTTGAGTGTAATACCATCTTCAGTAAGTCAAGCAGTAATTCAATATTTATATCAATAGTTAAGTCCAACTTCCTCAGGTAATTACTCACCATATCTATACCCTCTATATTCGGTATCTTGGTGAATAGTGACTGGACATCCATGGTGACAAATAAAATGTCATCAGAGTCAAAAGATGGACCAGTATGTTGGTATAAGTCCAACAAAAACTGCTTGGTGTCCTTGAGTATATAACAGTTCAAATCTACCACAGGTCTCAAAAATTTCTCAATATATATGGACAAAGGTTGGTATTACACTCGAATATATTTTGCTTCCAAGACAAGATCTTTCTCCAGCGAGATGGCGTGGCTATGGGCACTTCATGTGCCAATAGCTACGCCAATCTCGTTATGGCTGAATGGGAAGACAGATGTTTATTTCAGAGTGTATTATATAAGGAACACGTCTCTTTCTATAGACGTTTTGTGGATGACCTCTTCCTTATTTGAAGAGGTACATCCACACAATTAGAAATGTTTTTGGAAGAGATGAATACATTCACAGAATTTTTGAGTTTTACGTTTGAATGGTCAGACCGGCATATCTCTTTCTTAGATATTTATGTTGAGAAGATGGCGAATGGTATGATCAATACAGGGTTATACCGTAAACCATGTTACAAAAACACACTATTGCATAGACATAGCATGCATCCTGGCTATGTGTATAAGAACATAGTGAGGGGACAAGCTATACGTTTATCCAGGTACACCCCAGTATATGCAACTTATGAAGGAGATTTCAGTAGACTCAGGGAGATGTTAAGTGATAGATGCTATGGTGCTAATGACTTCCAATCCATTACACAAGAGATGCCAGGTCTAAGGACTATGATAGCCAAACCGTACTTTTCTGATAATACAGTAGAACAAGATATCTATTCTAAGGATGAATGTATGATGAATGAGAATCCAAGCAGGATTTCCAATCAAGTGCTATTTCCAGTATACTATACTAAAGACGTTGGTCCAATCAAGGATATATTTACCAAACATTGGCATGTACTATCAGTAGACCCAAAAATTAGAAGAATAACTGGAGATAAACCAAAGTTTGTTTATAAGAACAAGAAAAATTTGAAAAGCTTATTATGCTACCCGAATTCAAATAAGAGGGATCAATATACAGATCAGTTTTATACGGAACCTTGTGATTCGTGTAATTTTTGTTCTTATATTTCAACAGAACCCATGTTCACACATCCGTTAGGTTTGGGTGACTTTAAGATGAGGGCCAGTGGGAATTGCATGACGAAGAATGTGGTATATCTCGCATCTTGCAAGCTTTGTTTGGCATTTTATAGGCAAAACAATCGCTGTCTTAGAGACAGGATTCGGGAACACACATACCACATTAGGAAGGGTAATTTGAAAATGCATTAGCTTAAACATGTCTATGAGGCAGGCACAAACCATTCTTTTGTTTTTAGGATTTTGGAGCAGGTCTTCATTACACACAGAGGAGGTGACATTGACAACTATACGGAAGCTAGGGAGACACAATGGATCATTAAACTTAGATCCGATATGTTACCTGGACTAAATGGTAAAGTCCCATTGAAGCCCATATTGAAACAGAGAAGTCTGAAACACAAATAATGAATGTAGATATTATGCAGATGTGTTGTAACAGTTTTTATTAGTATGATATGTAAGAGTTTTTTATATATATTTTTCAAATGTACCACGTTTTATTATATTTATTTATATGTGTATTTTTAATATATATACTTTTGGAACACACATACACATTAATTCTTGATTATATAGATATATCTACTTATGCATATAGTTATTTCTATTAACAGCATACATGAATTGAATAGAACTGTTTTGGTTTTTGAATGATCAAAGAGTTGGCACTGTTTTAAATATATTCAAGTTGAACTATTCGATGCTTATGTCACATAAACTGAATAATTAATGAGATAGGTGTGTCTTAGATCTTTGAATTTGGCGCCTTTTAATGTATATAAACTTGTCAGTTAGATAATTTATTGTATAAGGTCTGAAGAAGCTCAACAGCGAAAGCGCTAACCTGCAGTGTATAAATAAATTCATTTATAACCTTTTATTCGAGAGAGTTGGATTCTTTCAACAGCGAGTGGATTTGTGCATGGGAAATAGTATTTGGCACATCTTCATTGCTTTGCTCCTGAGTGTTTTCTTGGTATATTTTATTGTTGCTTTTTACAAAGGAGCATTAACTCCGAGCGGAAGATACTACTGTTCTTATTTGTTTACTGGCTCTTTTTTTCCGCCTGGAGGCATGATGGAAGGGGTGCAACAATCAGTCGAATTGCCATATATCATACGGAGCAATCAGGAAGCTCCTGTGACGTCACGTCCTGCCATGGACCGTTTGGCGGATTGTTTGCGAATGGATGTCAATCCCTTAGCGGCATTTGGTGAACTTGATAACTTACATGAGGTGGATATTAGCCCGGTCTACAATAGGGAAGGATTACGCCTAGCAACTGAGAGAATGGAGCAAGACTTGATTAAATTAAAACGAATGCAGACCCAAAGGCAACACTTTGAGGTATGCATACAGCGAGGATTAATACCGAGGGGGTTGCGAGGGCTGAAAATGCCCACTACAGGCACCGCATATCCAGAACTTCTCTATGAATGGCAGAAATTGAACATTGAGGTAAGCCTCAATTATATGAGTTTGCTTAATAAGTTTTTCAGTCCTATTGAGGACACGTTAAGACAAGAAGTTCAGAGACAACGTTTAGAAATTTATGCCAAATATCCCGCCATGGTTGTTGATCAAGCTTGTAATGTACTTTTGGACAATGTTTTTCAATTTGAGAAACGCCTTCTGAATCAGAAGAGGGCGAAATTACAAAGGGACAGTAATGATTTTAAAATGGGTCACATTTTTACTTGGCCCAGGGGTACAGTGAATACCAATAGAGAACCAGCATCTATTGTTAATACGGACATTAATGCAATAACTAACAGTGGCACTGCCACCAATATGAATGTAAATGGAAATGTTTCTGATATTACATCTGATAGATTGATGAATGTGAATGTAAATGCTTCTGATATTACATCTGATAGATTGAGTGATGCAATTTGTGATAATGTTATTGACAACCATGCTCCAGTAATAGCGACTGGGAGCGGTGTGCACAATGTAGAGACAGTAGCCATACAGGAGCCTTTACAGCCAGAACCAGTAGTTAGGAGGAAAACTACGAATCAGTCCACGGGTAGGATGAATGAGGCAACATTACTGATAGCAATGATGCTAGCAGTTTAGTAGGCTCGAATTTTGGACAAGCTTTTAATAGAGGGAATCCTTTTCCGATCAGAACACTGGTGAGAGATGGCAGAACGCGCTCTGTCAGCAGAGGGCGCCAGAAACGGAAGATTTCCGCAGACAGGCAGCCCAACAGGAACATAAAGAAAATGTGGGAAGGGAGGAACACAACTTAGTTGTCAACTTATCTAGTTGTGATTTGAGTCAAGATGAGATATTTGTTTTATCGAAAGGACTCACTTTCATTCCTACTACATTCAGTAGACATGAAGAAACACTCAGGGACTTCAAATTGTTTGTTAGGAATTTATCTCTGAGAATAACATTTGACGGGGGAGAGGCTCCTTCCCAACCTAAACTCAGGAAACCAAATACGTTTATACCAATAACACATCCCTTAGTTGCTGCATATAGTAAATTAGTAGAAGATGATCTCTACAAAATGAGGGGATGTTATAATGTCAGTAGTAAGAACAAATATAACTTAAGTTATAATCAAAGAATGGCTTTGAACCATCTACGCAATCGAAAGGACATAGTTATTCGTCCTGCAGATAAGGGTGGTGGAATAGTAATTTTTGATAGCCATCGATATGAACAAGATATGCTAGTGATGTTACAAGATTTTAGGTTTTATGAACCAGTTACTGATTCGAGAGTAGATTCTATTATAATGGACATACAAAATAATTTGAGAACCTTACATACAGAAGGTGTTATTGATCAGTCCCTATTTGATTTCCTATTTGTACAACATCCTTTGCTACCTGTCATACAAGGACTTCCGAAGGTGCATAAACATCTTACACAACCACCGATGAGACCTATAGTGGCAGGAAGGGGGTGGTCTACGGAACCTTTGTCCATATATATTGAGAAATTTTTGAGACCTGTGGTAGATTTGAACTGTTATATACTCAAGGACACCAAGCAGTTTTTGTTGGACTTATACCAACATACTGGTCCATCTTTTGACTCTGATGACATTTTATTTGTCACCATGGATGTCCAGTCACTATTCACCAAGATACCGAATATAGAGGGTATAGATATGGTGAGTAATTACCTGAGGAAGTTGGACTTAACTATTGATATAAATATTGAATTACTGCTTGACTTACTGAAGATGGTATTACACTCGAATATATTTTGCTTCCAAGACAAGATCTTTCTCCAGCGAGATGGCGTGGCTATGGGCACCTCATGTGCCAATAGCTACGCCAATCTCGTTATGGCTGAATGGGAAGACAGATGTTTATTTCAGAGTGTATTATATAAGGAACACGTCTCTTTCTATAGACGTTTTGTGGATGACCTCTTCCTTATTTGGAGAGGTACATCCACACAATTAGAAATGTTTTTGGAAGAGATGAATACATTCACAGAATTTTTGAGTTTTACGTTTGAATGGTCAGACCGGCATATCTCTTTCTTAGATATTTATGTTGAGAAGATGGCGAATGGTATGATCAATACAGGGTTATACCGTAAACCATGTTACAAAAACACACTATTGCATAGACATAGCATGCATCCTGGCTATGTGTATAAGAACATAGTGAGGGGACAAGCTATACGTTTATCCAGGTACACCCCAGTAGATGCAACTTATGAAGGAGATTTCAGTAGACTCAGGGAGATGTTAAGTGATAGATGCTATGGTGCTAATGACTTCCAATCCATTACACAAGAGATGCCAGGTCTAAGGACTATGATAGCCAAACCGTACTTTTCTGATAATACAGTGGAACAAGATATCTATTCTAAGCATGAATGTATGATGAATGGGAATCCAAGCAGGATTTCCAATCAAGTGCTATTTCCAGTATACTCTACTATAGACGTAGGTCCAATCAAGGATATATTTACCAAACATTGGCATGTACTATCAGTAGACCCGAAAATTAGAAGAATAACTGGAGATAAACCAAAGTTTGTTTATAAGAACAAGAAAAATTTGAAAAGCTTATTATGCTACCCGAATTCAAATAAGAGAGATCAATATACAGATCAGTTTTATACGGAACCTTGTGATTCGTGTAATTTTTGTTCTTATATTTCAACAGAACCCATGTTCACACATCCGTTAGGTTTGGGTGACTTTAAGATGAGGGCCAGTGGGAATTGCATGACGAAGAATGTGGTATATCTCGCATCTTGCAAGCTTTGTTTGGCATTTTATGTAGGCAAAACGAATCGCTGTCTTAGAGACAGGATTCGGGAACACACATACCACATTAGGAAGGGTAATTTGAAAAATGCATTAGCGAAACATGTCTATGAGGCAGGCACAAACCATTCTTTTGTTTTTAGGATTTTGGAGCAGGTCTTCATTACACACAGAAGAGGTGACATTGACAACTATACGGAAGCTAGGGAGACACAATGGATCATTAAACTTAGATCCGATATGTTACCTGGACTAAATGGTAAAGTCCCATTGAAGCCCATATTGAAACAGAGAAGTCTGAAGCACAAATAATGAATGTAGATATTATGCAGATGTGTTGTAACAGTTTTTATTAGTATGATATGTAAGAGTTTTTTATATATATTTTTCAAATGTACCACGTTTTATTATATTTATTTATATGTGTATTTTTAATATATATATACTTTTGGAACACACATACACATTAATTCTTGATTATATAGATATATCTACTTATGCATATAGTTATTTCTATTAACAGCATACATGAATTGAATAGAACTGTTTTGGTTTTTGAATGATCAAAGAGTTGGCACTGTTTTAAATATATTCAAGTTGAACTATTCGATGCTTATGTCACATAAACTGAATAATTAATGAGATAGGTGTGTCTTAGATCTTTGAATTTGGCGCCTTTTAATGTATATAAACTTGTCAGTTAGATAATTTATTGTATAAGGTCTGAAGAAGCTCAACAGCGAAAGCGCTAACCTGCAGTGTATAAATAAATTCATTCATAACCTTTTATTCGAGAGAGTTGGATTCTTTCAACAGCGAGTGGATTTGTGCATGGGAAATAGTATTTGGCACTTCTTCATTGCTTTGCTCCTGAGTGTTTTCTTGGTATACTTTTTCAGGTATGCCAGATTTCATTTGAAAGGTCTATAAACTCTCTTAATTCTCTGGTAAGCCGATATCTTTTGTGTGTGCTTGTAGAGCCTAGTGATAATAGGGAAAATCTGTTTTGTCTTTGGAGGAAGTTTGTGAGAGTTTAATTTGCATATGTTGGAATCTGAGAGGATGGTGTGAGAATCCCGTCCAGCATCAATAGGTAGGTTTTCATTTGGATGATAGTAGTAGTTGATTTAGCTCTGAAGGGAGTCAGTTTGGGAAGATGTTTAACTGTGATGTTATTTATATCAAAGATTATAGATCAGTGGTCATTGACGGATGGGAGGTAAATGTTAATGATGGAAATATTAAATGGATGATTTGTTATTAATAAGTTAATATGTGAATAATGAAGAGAGAAGAGGTTGGGAAATCTGGGCTCATGTAAAGGTAAGATGATAGAATTTCAGTTAAGCTATTATTGGAGGTCCTAAGAAATTGAGATTAAAATCTAAAAATATTGAAAGATTCTTGTACTGAGGCAGTTGGAGATAATGCTGTGAACATATGCGTCATGGTAACAAGGTTTGGGGCATAGTCTCCTACATCTGGTCGTCCAGTGGGCTTGCCTTTTGCAAAAAAAAACAATTTTTATTGTTTTTTTTTTGGTTAGATGAAGCTTCACTCAGTTTATTTTTTGTAGTTAATACTTCATTGACCTTTCTCTCAATGAAATATAGGGGATGCACATTAACATATTTACTTCCATATACTGAAGCCCTATTATCATTATTATAATTAAATCATGAGTAGCCATTTTCTTAGTTTCCTGTGTAGTAGCCCTGTAAACAGCATCATGTCAATGAACCATATCCAGTGTTGCTCCATATGCTTATAAGATGTGGCTTTAAATTACAGCAAAATGTAAGATGAAAGCAATGATTGTAGCAGCTAAAATGTTTTATATGAAATGCAGAAACATACATGCTCTTGAGTGTAGAACATGCATATATTTTAAATTCTTTGGTTTAATTTCTCCAAGTCTTTTGGGTTTCTAATACCATGACAGAAATGGACCCCATTCCTAAGTCAAAGTATGATTAAAGTTTGTGAAATTAGTGTTGTTTCAGTCTTTGATGTTAGCTAAAAGTGCTCTTCTCAGCACCTGCAATGTGTCCAGACCTGAATCCTCCTGCAGTTCATATGGAGTTACATGTATTGGTAGCATATCTAGGTAAGACTGTAAATTATTTTTTATGAGGCCCATTGCTGCTACTGGAACTGTCTGGGATTTCTCCTTCCACATTGCCCTCATTTCTGCTTGCAAATCCTAGTATTTTATTACTGTGTCTATTTGTACTTAAGGCACTGTAATCACTGGGTGTAGCAATTTCAGTGATCAATGCTAATTTTGTCTTCTTTTCAGAGATTGTTATGTTTGGTTTTCTCACATCTATTTTTTTGAATTGTTGGTAATGGGTACGCCCATGCGATATAAATTCCATCATTCTCTATAATACTTTGAAGCTCATGTTTCCAATGCTTCTCAGTTACTTCAGTATTGCAATGTTTGCATAATCCCCAATGCAACAGTCTTGCCACATTATTATGCCTTACAGTATACAGGCTCTCTGCCATTAGTATATGACCACCAGCAACAACATGTACGACTGTTTCCAGTTCAGTTTTACATTAACTACATTTCTCTGTTTCTCCCATGTGTTCAATGGACTTTGTAAACCAACATGTACATATTCTACTATCCTGGGCCACTGATATTAACTTTCCATCTTTTGGTTTAAATTCACCTCACCTTAACCATTCCTGTGCCAGATCCTGATCAATATAAGGTTGTTCCAGGAGTTTAATGTACTTGCAACTATATCTATGCCTTTTCCACATTTTTTGCCTTCTAATCTGATCCTTCTCTTTATATTCTTTCTTTTGTTTTTGACAGATTCAGCTGCTGCCATATTTTTGTGTACTTCTGGTTTGTTTTCAGTTCCCACTTGGCACTGATATGCTTCTGCTAAACTAATCAGGGAAGACATCTTAGGTTAGTTTTCTCAAGTTTCAAAACTTTTACTATGCTTGGATCTGATGAGGTCAGCAGATATGTATGCAGTCCTACAATTGCATATATATAGAGATGTAATCTATTTCAATGACACACCTCTTTCAGAATGAAAACTATATAATCTTGTTACACACTGTTTTTTATACATCATTTGATAGGTGTGAAGCATTTTTCTTGAGTTCCTGTCCAACTGACCCAATAATTTTGGGGTCAGTCAGTCACCCCAAAACTAATAAGTTAGAATAGGAAGAGCAAATTGGTTTATAGCTTGGTCTATATTCCTAGACGTCAGAGCTGTTTTCAGTATTAATTTTAGCCTTCTAAAATATTCCTTACCAAGTTTTGTTTGCATTTGTTCATGCTTTATTGTTGATCCTTCATCAATTCTCAAATATTTATACACTCCCTCCTGCTCAATTTCCTTTATAGCACATTACTATCCCAAACTGATATTTTCTTGGTGCTGCAGCTTTCCTGCTTTAAATGTTGCTTTTGCACATATATCAAGACCAAATTACATTCTTACATCATCTGAGAAAGTTTTGACCACTTCCAGTTGTTCTTTCACTTCCTCATCTGATGAACTTTACAGTTTTAAATCATCCACAAAAAGAAGATGAGAAGTCTTTATACTTTCTTGTTGTCTAGGAGCCAAATTGTAACCATGACCTAATCTGTAAGTACACAGATTAATGGTTAAGGGCAAGACAAAAGAGCAGGACTGACAAAGAGTTACCCTGGAATATCCTCCTTTGAATTTTTATCTCTGGGATAATAATTTGCCATTTATCATGGCTTAGCTGCACACTGGTTTGCCACTGTTTCATAATCACTGTGTTATATTTTATCAATGTAGAGTGTATCTTATATATTTGTAAGCACTCCTTTATACATGAAAGTGGGATGCTGTCAAATGACTTTTTGTAATCTATCCATGCCATGCTTAGATTTTCCCCTATTTACAATTCTCCATTATGGCTTTAACAACAAATGATCCTTTGTTCCATATGACTTTCTTTTGTCACCCTTTTGTTCTATTGCCATGATTGAGTTTTCTTCTGAATGACTATAAACTCTGTTAGGATCAGTTCCAGTATATAGTTTACACATTGTCAGAAGGCAAGTTATTGGTTTACAGTTTTTTAGGATAGCTTGCAGGTTCACTGTTAAGGAGGAGTATCATTTTTCCTGTTGTTAACCAGGTTGATGTCTGTACAAGCTGTGCATATAAGTAGTTCTTACTCGGCTACCTACTACATCTGAGCCTGTGGTTTTCCAGTTAGGAGTTTTTCTTAATTTTGTTTCAATTTCTCTGGCATTTTTTTCCATTTCATTTCATATCCTGTACATTTGAACTGCTTACTGTTTCTTTTACTTCTATCCTTTCAGCATCTTTGTTATGTTCCATTCGGTCTTCATAGATATTTCTCCAAAATGTGTGTATTTTGTCTTTTTTGGTGGTGTTTCTCTTCCTTTTGCTTTGTTTCCCAAGTCTGTATATAACATTTTTGAGTCATCAGTAAATTGCTTATTTTGTACTTTTCCTTTATATTTATTTGAAAATCTAAGTTTTTCTGCCTGTGCTGATATCTTTAGTTAATTATTTGCTATAGTGTATGATAGATCCTTATCTGCATGTTGGTTTTATCACATCTATGTTTCTAAATATTTTTGTCGATCTGTTCCATCTTTTGTACTCTTCCAACAGTGACACTTCTTGTCTTAACTGCTTTATAGTTTTCTCTATTCAATAGTTCCATGATGGCATTTGATTTCTTCCCTTCCTTTCCTTTATTGTCTTGTATTTTTGTGATAAGACGTTGTCTGTTATTAATGTTGCTGTACAGTAATATATCCTGCTTACTTCTGTTATGTGACATGAATTTCTATCAATAGTCTTGATTACTATGTTAATTTGTTTTATCAAGACTTTCTGTAATTTATTTCTTTCATCGATCTTAATATGTCTATCCATCTCTATTAAATCAAGCAGCTGTATACTCAGACTACTTATGCCTAAGAGCAGATTGTCCCCACAAGAGAGGAGGGGGGAGTAGCAATACTCTTCCCTAGCAAATATACTTTAATTCCCTACTCAAAACCAACACCCAACTTCTCCCCAGCCGAAGTACTAATTTCTATATTAAAACTTAACAATCATAAAAACATCTGCATAATTGCTCTGTATATTCTTCCAGGAAACAACATACCAATATTAGACAACATTCTTGCCTAAACATTCCAAAACATAGATAATGAAACCATCATCCTAGGTGATGTAAGCATTGATTAGCAAGACATTACCCAAAAGAACCCCTCAAAAAACATAAAACTTCTCCCAACTAATTCATGACATCACCAGACCCCACAAAAATAACATTTGAGGCTCCACAATAGACTGGATATTAGTGTCCAATCCTGACAATATCACTACTGCAGGCATACTACCTAATACCATTAGCGACCACCACCCAGCATATATATACTATGCAAATCTACCCCAACCCCAGGTCAACTCTAATACAAATCAACCAGAAATCTGACTAAGTTCCAACCATCCATATTTAATGAAACCTTAGATAAAGTAAATTGAGACCCCCTCAAATCCCTACCACTTAATGAGGCTGTTGAATTCTTTAACTCAACATTCCTAGACATCCTAAATAGGCAAGCACCCACCCACTAAAAATGAATAAAACATAATCATGCAAGCTGGCTCTCAAAATCCACCAAAGAAGTCATGTCCACATGGGATAAAATCTGGAAATCATGGCAGAAAAACAAGGACCTCTCAACTCTACTACAATACAAGCAACTCCATAGCCAGGCAAAATGACTAATAACCAAAGATAAAAAAGCCCAGTACCTCCACCTACAAAGCCAACATAAAGATAATCCCAAAAGGTTCTGATCCTCAATTAACCAACTATCGCACCAAGGCTGTCAAAGCAGCCCATTCCCTGACCCAGACAAAACCCCCACCAAACTTGCCACCCTCTTCAATTCCTACTTCATTGACACCACAGCTAATCTAACCACCACCTTTCCTACAGTTAGCACACCACCACCACCAAGACAGCTGATTACCATATCATCCTAGAAAACAATCCTACCCTTGACTCTAACCCAGAATTCTACCCCATGCCCACTGCCACAATAAAAATACTTTTACTTAAGTTAAAACCCTGTACTCTGGCCCCTAACAATCTGCCCCCACACTTCCTGCAACTAGCTGCAAACTCTATAGCTTATCCCATCAGCATACTCATTAACAGACCGATTAAAGAATCCCTAGTCCCAGACATCTGGAAAAGAGCATACATTCTCCCCTTACACAAAGGCAGTACCAACACAGACAACACAAACTTTTGGCCTATAGAAAATCTTTCACCCTTTCTAAAATACTGGAAAAATGCATCCATGCCCAACTCCTCAACCACCTGCTTGAAAACCAAATTCTGTCACCAACTCAGCATGGTTTCAAACCAGGACATAGCACCACTACTTCCCTCCTCTCCTTCCTTGATACAGTTAACCAGGCACAGGATTCTGGCAAAATAATCGCTTCTCAAAGCTTTTGATACAATTTCCCACACCATCCTCCTCTCCAAACTATCCAACCTCCGCATTTCTCCACTTATACTACAGTGGTTCAATAGCTATCTCTCCAATAGGCAGCAATCCACCAAATGGCAACAGTCTTACTCTCCCTTCCTCAGTACTTCCACAGGGGTACCTCAAGGTTCCATACTTGGTCGTTTCTTATTTAGCATCTTTATTAACAACTTTCATTCCACTCTCTCACAATGCTCAGTAATCCAGTATGCTGACGACTCTGCAATAATATGCACTGCAAATTCCAGCTCTGAACTCCAGCAAATCACCCAGAATGCCCTCACCTCTACTGAAGCATGGTTGCTTAGCAATCATCTTGCCCTAAATCTGAAAAAAAACTAAAGTAGTACTTTTTACCCCTAAGAAAACCACTTCACTAGATAAAAAAAAAAAAAAAAAACTCTTCACTATTCAAGCCCAAGACAATACCACTATAGACATTGTCCCACATACTAAACTACTAGGCATTATTATTGATGAAAACCTTAACTTTGACCTACACATAAACAATAACATAGAAAAATCACACTGAAAGCTTGGTATGCTCTACAGGCACCAACACTTTCTTAGCCTCTCTACTAGACAAACCCCTGCAATCACCTTTTTATTACCCTCTCTCCTTTATGGCACCTCTCTCCTCACTAATATCCAAAATTCTGCAAGTTCCAAACTTGAAATGTGTTACAACAGAATAGCCAAATTTTCCCCAAAGGACAAATTCTCATCCCACCACCATAACTCAATGAAAGAATTAGGCTGGCTGGAACTCCCCCACTCTCATTCACCCAGCTAACTACAGCGCACAAAATAATCTACAGATCCACAGACTGTCATGCTCTCATGACACTACTTGCCCAATACCAACCCAGCAGGCAACTAAGATCTGAAAATCATCTACTTCTAAAAGCATAAAAGCCCATCTTACCTGCTTGTCAACTCCTCTACTCCTTCACCATCACCAGACTATGGAACTAACTTCTACCTTCTATAAGACAGCACCACCACCTTCAAACACATACTGAATCATCTCAACTTTTCCTGTCTATGTACCTGCTCTATAATCTAACCTCCTCCTTCTCCTGATATGATAACTAAACTCCTTTGCTTTTTGCTACTGCTGACTGATGATATTTTCTCCATAATTATTATTTTTCATCACTTGTTGACACTAGTACAATAATGCTGAGTAATATATCTCTGTTTATATGTGTATACCTCTTTGATTGAATTAATTTGGCAATCAAAGAAATTCCTGCTTTTATGTATGTATTCTGTATGTAGTACTGTGATCACAATGTGTAACACTGCATCTGCTTTTGCACCACTTAATGTTTAATTTTTTCTGTATCTATGTTCTTGTCAAAGCTTTTCTCCCCAGGCCTCCACTGAAAATTATTCTTCAGAAGAAGCCTTTATTGTATTAGGTGAAAGCGCTTAACTCAAATGATTTATTTGTATTGCTACTTTATGCACTATTGTTTCCAACAAACGTTCTGGTGGTCGCACAATACTGTGTTTCCTCATCTGTTGGGAGAGAAGATAGCACAGTAGTGTAAGTTTTCAGGTTTTTTCCCTCGCAACGTTTTTGTTCTGTAATGATATCCCTTTGATGCTTTGTAAGCTCTCTCCTAACCATGGCTTTTGCTGTAGCAGGCAACTGAGTAAATGTCAGGAAAATCCTACTAAGAGAGCTGAACTTTATTTGGGTTTAATCAGAGTTTCTTTAATTGATGGCAAGTGTGTACCCAAGAAGACTGAATGCTGTAATTAAATCAAAAGGTGCTTCAACAAAGTTTTAGTTTAAGGGTGTGCACACTTATGCAACCAGCTTATTGTACTTTTTTTATTTTTTATATTTTTTCTCCTAACAGATTTGTCTTTTATTCAATTGAATTGTACGGGTTCTAGGTCACATTAAAGGTGGGAAAAGTTTTGAAATGATTTATTGTGGTCTCATTTTTTTATATCACAAAAACCTGGCATTTTAACAGCGGTGTGTACACTTTTTATATCCACTGTTTACTGGTAGAGGTAGAGTCACCATCTTTGACAGTATGTGTTCTGTTGGTGAGCCAGTTGGCTACCCACCCAGTGACATGAAGGTGAATCCCTAACTGAGAGAGTTTTTCAATGATACCTGAGTGGGTGGTTGTGTTAAAAGCCTTGGCGAGGTCAAGTTAGGCAGTATGCACTGTCGTACCTTCATCCAGGGCTCTGGTGACTTTCTCAAAGCAGTCCACCACATTTAATAAGCATGATTTACCCTTGATGAAGCCAACTTGGGTAGGGTCTAGCATTTGAAGGTCACATGTCCTTGTTGATAAGGTCCAGGATGATTCTTTCCATGGCCTTGTAGATGAGATGTGTTAGACTTCTGGGTCTGTAGTTCCCAGGGTCTGTTGATGGCTGCCCTTTGTGCAAGAGAATTACTGTTGCTGTTCTCCACTCTGCTGGAACAAAGCCATTTCTCAGGCTGTGGTTAAAAGAGTGCTAAATGGGTCTGCTAGGTTCTGTTTTAGATTGCTTTATAAGCATCTTGGGATGTTATCTGGTCCTGTTGAGGCCATGTTTTTGGCCTTGGACAACACAGATGAGACCTAATCTCTAGAGATAAGTGGCAGAGGACTGGTGACAGCTATGCTTTGTGGTATGGACGGTGGGGCCAGGAAGTAATGTTTGCACCAAATCTGTCAGCTAGCAGGTTGCTGATTTCTTCCGGTGCAGTATAGGTGGTACCATTTATTACCAGTTCTGCACAAAGGCATTCCCTTTTAGGTTTCAGGCATAATTAAAGAATGCCTTATGATTATCCTTAACTAGGGATGTTATTTTAGCTTCATACTTGGTTTTACAGGATTTTAAGAGATTTCTGATTTGCTTATTCAAGCTGAGGAGGGATTTCTTCCTCTACTGAGTCAGTTTCCTCTTATTCTTAGACATCAGTTTCTTCCACTTGTTATATAACCTGGGTATACCTGAGGTCCTCCTTGGTGGCTTGTTTTTTCGAGATGACCTCTTTTTGATCTGGTCAGGTACAGCTGAGTCTATACAACTGCATATGTGTTTGTACAGAACATCTGAGTACACCTCTGCATAGGAGTGGTCGTTGTCTGTGAGTACAAGGGTATAAAACTTCTTATATCATCGCTTAGTAGTCTAAAGTTATCTTTGGAAAAGTTCTACAGTTTTTTTTGCTCCTGTGGTGGTGTCAGGCCCAATAGTTACTTCGAACGAGACAGTTTTATGGTCTGACCTTACCAGGGAAGGCTTCACACAAGGGGGTGCGCAGTGACTCCCCATGTTGGTGAGTGCTATGTCTAGAACATTTGAGACCCATGTGGGGGTGCAGACTATCTGTTCCAGAATATTTGAATTAACAAAGTCCAGGAACCTCTGGGCAAGTGTGTTTGCGCTTATATATGTCACCGATTTCATAGAAGGATAGTTGAAATTACCTATGGCTAAGGTCTTGGGCTGTGCGGAGAGTGATTCCAGTAAGTCCAGGTAGGCGTTGTGCTTTTCTTGATTCATGGTGGCAACATATAGCTAGCAATGATGTAGCAGGGTATTTTGCCTAGAGTTAATTGGACATGGGGTAGTTCAAGAGACTCTTACTGTATGACCAATCCTGAGGTGTACTTGGCTTTAATGAAGATGGATAGCCCACCACCTTTAGTTCTTTCATGCTTATTTTGAGGTCTGAATGTGTGGAAGGCATTATAGTTTTGCACAGCTGGGGTGATCTCAGCAGCCTTAAACCATGCCTCAGTGAATGCACAGATGTCAGCATCTTCCAAGGTGAGGAGTGCTTTCAGGGAGTGCAGCTTCATGTTTAGACTTCTAGCATTAAGCAGCAGAACCTTGAGTTTGCCTCGGATGGATTTTGTCACATCGGAAATGTTATTTTGACATTGCCTAAAAAAGGCACTATTAAGGAGGCAAGCACCATTGCCAGTATCCAAAAGCCTAGAGAAGGCAGGTGCAGACCATCTCTGCAAAGCAGCATGGCCTGGCGACCACGTCATCCCAGGCTGACAGATACTGGATCCCTCTAGAATGACACCAGAAGCTAAGCCAATTGTTTAAGTCGATCATTTTTGTTTATATTGTGGCATGATCCTAGGAGAAGATAAAGGCTGCTTAGAGCTAGGGTCATACTGCCTGGGATACACAGTCTGAGAGTTCAGTCATGTCTTTCTTCATATAATACATCTCAAGTTATTCACCCCAACATGAACTATGACCGGGTCGTAACAGTACTTGTTGTTGAGTGATTGAGTGCATGCATGATCTGATGGATCCTGGCACCTGACAGGCAGCAGATCTTGACTTTCTTTTTGTCCAGTCTGTTGAGGGGAACATCTGTGTGTCTCATTATGTCAACTATTACTTCCTTGTGCAACAGTGGGGGAGCATCCCCCTTCCCTATACTGAAGCCCTATTATCATTAAATCATAAGTAGACATTTCTTAGCCTTCTGTGCACTAGCCCTGTAAAGAGTATATCATGTTCAGGAATCCCACCCAGTGTTATTCCATGTACTTAGAAAGTTTGTCTTTAGAATACAGTAAAATGTACGATGAAACAAGGATTATAGCAGCTAAAATGTTTTATGTGGAATGCAGAAACATGCATGCTCATTAGTATAGAACATTCACATATTTTTATTTCTCATTGTGGATGATATGCTGTATTGTAAATTTACACAGACATTTAATTTACATTTCATACAGCATTTCATTTTCTGGTATAATGTTTTTAAGATGAATGATTCCTTTTAGGAAACTATAAATTAAAATTAATTTGGCACTTTTTTCAACAGAATTTGTTTCACTTTTTGACGGATGTTCAGAACAATGGAGTTGTGAAAATTCCTGATGCCAAGGGAGATGATGCTTGGAAAGTATATTTTGATGAAACAGCTCAGGAAATAGTAGATGAGTTTGCCATGAGATATGGTGTGGAGTCAATCTATCAGGCCATGACGTAAGTTTCTGCTTGTAGCTATAAATGTGGTGCAACTCATCTCTTTAAATTCACTTTGCTGGAGTTGATTAATGTGAACCTAAAGGGAGGGGATGTAAAGAGCAGGATGGAATGCAATTAACTTAGATGGATCTTATATTTGCAAGATAAACAGATAAGAGCCCTGGTTTAAATGACTCTGTGCCTTTAAAACTGGTGCTCAGATCACATGATCTGTATCACTGAGTTCTTTGACTTAAATATTTAAATGTTGTGATTTTAGTGAGTGTGTATGGTCTGATGAAGAATCTTTTGCAGTGAAAGTGCTTAACTCTTTTACTTGTTTTAGTAAACTTTGTTGGATTTTATTCAGACATGGTGGTCAAGTGTTCTTTTTACATAATATTTTTTGTAAGTACTGCATCTAGATATTTCATAGTGAATAATTATTTTGCTATATGCCTTCTAAGTCAAGGGCTTTGTGTTTATCAACATGCTTGGTAAAATGGCATTATAAAAATTACTTGGTTGATGGAACTGTACATTTTCTTAAAACAATCAAATGACACAAAGTTACTGTAGCACTGTCTCCCAGCTTATATGTAAGACTTGTACACTGCTTCTATTTACCCCCTCGTTCTACAGTGTGATTATTTTCAGGGTGTTCCCAGTTTTAACTCATTATACCACTTTTCATACTTGCCATTCCATGGAACAGTTCACTTTCAGGTATGTTTATTATCATACAAGGCCCTCTCTTTCATAAATTCAGATTATCTGAAATTGGTTGATGATTCACTTGAAAGTAGTTTTAATTTCTAGAACAGAGGCAATATTGAATTCCTTTAAGTTTTGATTTATTCTGTGTTTTGAAGGGAATTCTGCATGTAACTCTGGGAGTAATATCCATTTTTATCAACATGTCTCCTGCATTTTTACATTGTTGCTTTCTCTAGGAAATGGAAAAACAACATTTTCAGTACTTTTTGATTTTGCTATATTATTCATGGAACCATATAACCTGGACCATCAATGATACCATTGTGTATTGTGACAGTACCTAGTCACATAGACCCTTCTTTTGCTGGTGCTGCCTGGAAATTTGGAAATGGGGTTTTATTTGTTTTTTTTGTTTGTTTTTGTTTTTTTTAGTGCAATATCTGGTCCATTAGGGTTTGTGTAACCATGATTGCTATGTTTTCATTTTGGTTGACCCGTAATATTTCTATCACACCTGGATTATACTGACTGTTGCATCAGCACTGTAGACTGAACATATTTGTTGCCCTATAAGAAAGCCTTTGTTTTCTTTAAAACTGCAGGGATCTTTCTTATGCAACCCTTGAAGAAACTGGAAACTAATCATATACTTCTACTTCTCCAAGTCCTGATGATGTCTTCCATAAATTATTTATCACCATCTTTGGTTGCTCCGGAATATATTACCTTTAAAAAGCATTCTCATTAATGTGTGGCCCACAGTTTATCTTCAGATAATGGCCTTTACCTATAAGAAGTTATACTCTGGTGTTCCTCTTTACCTTACCAGAATTGCTCTAGTCTTTGCAAAGTTGTTGGCTCGGTGTGTTCACAGCTCATCTACAGTCAAGAATATTAAATTATAAATATGGCTACATTGTGTAGAGGCATGAATCCTAAATGTGACCCAGATGACCTAAAATTTATCTCTGTACATATAGGTTCATAGGTAAATACTAGACCAGCTGCCCTTGCAGGCCATTTTAAGTCTAGTCAGTTTCCCTTTTGTGTTTGAATTAACCTACCCCGTTTGGTTAGAGAAATAAACTTAAGCATTAAGATTTATAAATCTGTTATCAAAGGGCTCACACTGAAGTCTTTTGTTGTGTATATGCATACCTCATTACAAGCTGATGTGAATTAAAATGGAAAATTGCACAATGATTTTACAAAATTAGAACTCACTTGCCTATAGTTTTGAAAGCACCAATGATCATAAAATATCAAGTACACTAATCAATGAGAATACAAATGATCTCGACATACATTGATTGCAATAGCATGAAGTTATATGGGATGTATCCTGCCAGGAATCGATGTCTGGCCAGTATACAAAAACTTTTTTTCACCTTCCACATGCATTGTACATCTGAGAAAGGCATGAGAAATTGCTGGTATTAAAGCTGGCATATAGGACCAAAAAAATCTAAATATTCTTGAAGTTAAAGATTTTAGTCAGACTTAGTCTTCACTTCATTTTAATTTTTTCAACAGTTGGCTTGTCCAGTTTTTGGGGTTAGGGAATTTTCCATCCATATTTGAATACAATTTGTGAGATTTTGTTAATGTCTAGAAGAAAAGGAAAGACAGATACTATATAAGTTTTGACTAGGGGAGGTATACAACTTACACTCATGTTAGATTTGCTTGTCCTTTACTCCCAAGAAAATTAGATGTCAGATTAACAACCTTAGCATATTGCTTGAAATCTAAACCTGCTTCAGCAGATCAATAAAACAAGGTGAAGAGATAGATTTATTACTCAGTGTCTCCCTCACCTCTGGAGTAAACCCCCCTGCAAGTGAAGCACTTTGATAAGCACTGTCATAAACTATTTTCCTTCAAATGAGACCTAGATAATTGGATGGGTATTGATACAGTCACCTTGGGCATGACTGGCATAGACCTCCTTAAGAAGTAAGGTACAGTCTAGGGTTGAAATAGCAAGGTAAAAGGGCCACTAGACTCAGTAGCTTTGAAATTCCTACATTTCCAATGAACACTCTGTATAGAAGTGACTGCTTCACTTTTTAAGCACAATACTTTGCAGCACTTTGCATTTACTAGGGAAATTTCTATATCTTTCCTTCCCCTCTACATTCATAGGTATTTTGCCACCACAATATTTTACAATCCATTGATGTCAGTATACTACATTTTACAGTTTGGAACTTTAATTCAACTTTGCCATATTTGCTAAAGCTTGCTTCAGTAATTTCATTTTAGTGTACATGTTTCATACTGAAAGTGAACTTTTTCAAAACATTTCTTCAGTAGCTTAGTACTTTAACTGTTAAGCATTGGACATATATAGATAAAAGCCTCCTAGTTATTTTATCTCACTTTGCCAAAACACTTGACATTGTGCTCTGCCACTGTTCCCTGTAAACCTGGTTTTGCAAGTAGCTCACATCCCACCCCCTACTTCTTTGGATGTAACAAAAAAAGAAGCCTCTCACTCTGCTTACTATTGAGTTAAAAACTCACTTTTATCAAAGCACTTTGAAGTTCACCTTTATTAGAATTAGAGTTTGTCAAAAGGGGAAACTAGCAATTCCACATGAGGCAGATATTAACGTCTGATGTTCTGTAGGTGGGGAACGGTGTCTGCAGTTGAATGCAGTAATGCAATCATTAAATACGTAGTACATTTTGGTATATTTAGACCAAACATTATATACCAAATAACCACTAATGTAATATTAGCAACCAGTGAAGATTCTGCTTTAAATTTCAGGTTGCACTTTTTACTCTGATTTACCCATCTGAAAATGAAAACTAAGAATAATTTCTGTGCTGAGTCACAACAAATCCAAAAGTGTCTAAAAAAGATATTAACAGAATATGCTGGAGGAATAGGTATGGATCACAAAGAATACTACTTCTATGAAACCGGCTTCCCTTCCACATAAAGCAAAGTATTTATTTTACTCCCTTCAAGTGTAACTTGGATGAATGAATGGGTAACCACAAATTCACATGTTGTTTAGCTCCAGTTATCCTCATGGACAGGTGAAACGTACATAACCAAAACTTATTTTTTTAGTTCCTCTTTGGAGATTCATATTGCAGTATATAAGGGCTAATAATTACCAGAAAAATACAGGGCTAGGCTTCTTGGATCAGCAACCTAGTAAATACCTATGAATCTATAAACCTATGTGCAAGTAAACTCTGAAACAAGGTTTTTGATACTTGTTTTTACTCCCTGAAAGTCATGCATATCTCCAATGGTTCTTTCTCTTCTAAAGATAACATCTCCTATAGATATTATTACACTACACAGGCACCGCCTTTGCGTCTCACCATGATGTTTTCGCTTTCTTCCAGAGAGGCTGTCTGTTTCTGTTCCTCCATTTCAGAATAAAGGAGTGTAGCCTTTTCCACTCTAGACTAGTATAGATTCTCCTTCCAGACGACCCCAGAGCTGTAGCTCTACATGCCCCACAGCAATTGCTAGGGTAATGTGTACCACACTGTATCTATATATACACAGAGGGGGAGAGAGAGAGATAAATCTATAGATATTTATTATGTATATGCATGTGTATATACACATATAGCCACCACGAAAAACAGTCCAAGGAACTTTAATACAATCCACAGGCCAAATAAAGCACTTAGAAGAACATGAACGCCTTAGTACATAAAGACACCCTGCGTTTTCGTCAACTTTCTTGACTTCATCAGAACAACCAGTACATCAATTAGGCCACCTTTTATATATTCTCATTCATCAATTAATTATCCATTGATTCAAAATTTAAAGGTACATATTGCATCAATACCCCGGACCAGGTATCACTATATAATACATCACTGAATCACATATTAAAACTCAATGAATGCCATTGCATTCTTCTAAGTGCTTTATTTGGCCTGTGGATTGTATTAAAGTTCCTTGGACTGTTTTTCGTGGTGGCGATCTGTTCTTGTCGTTATCTGCTGAGTTTTCACATTTTGGAGTATTTTGCAGTTCCTATTTTTCTATTTATATACACATATAGTAGCAGTCCATCATTGTCAAGAACATGTCGTCACCTCACAAATCATAAGAAAACTTTTAAAGAAACCAACTCAGGGAAGCTTCCTTTCAGGTTTTACCATTGGTCCTGCAGGAGGCATGTCTTAATTTCCTGGTGTGCATTTTCAACAATGTGTGATCCAGCAATTCTGTTTTCAGTTAGAATGGAAACCATGCAAGTTTGTTGTGCCATTATTGATTGAACCTTAGCTTGACAAAGCCCAATTAAGTGACTCCCTATCCAGTAATTCTCAGTTACGGGCTTTAATATGGTCATACAGGGGGCAAGTTGGGCACTCTCCTCTTTTCCAGCAAATTTTAATGGATTGGGACTCAATCCATTTGGTTCACTGAGCTATGGTTTGCTGAAGTAGCTCAATTTTTAGCATTTTGATATGTGTGTGTGTGTGTGTGTGTGTGTGTGTGTGTGTGTGTGTGTGTGTGTGTGTGTGTGTGTGTGTGTGTGTGTATATATATATATATATATATATATATATATATATATATATATATATATATATGGGTGCCATTGGTTTGATCACAGCATGCATTAATTTCAGGGGTTTTTTGGCAATTTATATTGCTAGTGAAAGTAGTTGAATTATATTACAGGTGAACTTTAGCAGTTCAACTGTAATATAATTAAGAAATGTTCCTGTTTCTCCTTGGAAGTTGACTGTGGGGTTAGTATATTTAATTTCCGGTGGTGTGAGGATGGAGCACCCACATGGGGGGGGGGGTGAAGCCCGCCCCATAAAAGCAAAGTTTTGAGTAATATTTGGTGATGGCACATGTAACACATTTGTTTACATTTGCTATCCCAAGTTTTCGATGTTTTTAGTTGAGATGATTGTAATTGCTAATTAACTTTTTAATGTATTTTCTGTCGATTAAAGTACATCAGTGATTAAATGAAATAGACTTATACAGACATATATATATATATATATGTGTGTATACATGCAAACTTATGTATGTGTGTATGACTTAATGGAGATGTACAGAGTAGTACATTTGTTCTGCATTTTTTAGTTGTAATAGAAAACCAGTCCAAAACATTCCTTTATAGATTTCAAATCTCATGTTTATTTACAGTAAAAAATTAAGATATGTTTTTTTTTCAGCTTGGAGAATAACATAAATAAAGATTCATTTATTTTTTGATCAGTTTTTCCAGGAAGAAAATAATCCAAGTATTGAATGCAAAAAGTTTCACAATTCAGGTAGCTGCTTTCTAACACAATTTCATTTGGTTTTGAAAAAAACTGTTTAGTACTACAGAAAGCATAGTTCATTCTATTCCTTTCAGCTTTCAATGGAATTTTTTACACAGGAATTTTGCTTTTCTTGTACAGAAGAGCATTATCGCAGGCACCGGATAAACACTTTCCAGTTAATAGGATTTCTGTCAGTCCTGGAGACTTTTCTAATACTCTGCTTCAGGAACTGTTCAGTCTGTATCTGCTCTAACCATTCATGCTCTAAATTCAGCTATTGCTAGCTTGGTTTCCATGGAGCCCATTCTACCTTTTATGGGCAAAAATCCTATACTTTCCCTGACAGACCCGCCCTCAATTAAAGGTAACTCTAGTTTAAGAGTTTTCATCTAATATCCAACTGTGTGTTCTCTTGGTAAAGCCATCATGTTACATTTTCTCCATAGACTAGAACTACTGTTTCTATCACCAGTGAAGGGGTCTAGGCCTGAATTCAGGTGTCTTTATCCCTAATGGAGGAAAACCCAAAAATTAAAGGGTTACAGTAAGAATCAATACCCACCAGAAAAGTTTAGGTTTGCTATTCTGTTACTTGTGCAACCATTGAAGTAGAATGTGGTCTGTAATTAATATAAGTTCTCAGCCCAAAAGATAATATTTCAGTGTATTGTGGATCCATTTGGTGACCAAACACTCTCTTGCAATCACTAGTAAAGCCTTTCAAGGCTATTGGGTTATGGCTAATATAGCAAGTGGAGTGTTTGTCTGTTTTTACAGTTTGTGACAGAACTGCCCTGATCTTCAAATCAGGGTAACAGTAAAAACAACAAATTGTTTAGGAAACCTTCAAGCCATTGAGATGGCCTGTAAGTAATTCTTGTTCTGTGGCATCTTTCCATTTGACATTTAGTTGGGCTCAAACTTTAGTTAGGTCAGTCAAAGAAGGGACAACAGAAGCAAAGTCTAAGACAAACTTTTGATAATAGTTTACCAAGCTCAGGAAAGCCTTAACACTTTTAGTAGGACTGAACCAGTGCTGCACTACATCTACTTTTTCATCTGAGGCTTTACTGTTCCCTTGCCTATTATGTATCCCAAATAGTAGGCTTTTGCCATGTCCAGCGTGTACTTAGCCAAGCTTGGCTTAGGGAGTCCAAAATGGCCTGCATTTTATGGAAATGACTTTCCCAAGCCTTAGAGAAAATGACTACATTATCCAGATAGGCTGCCAAATATCTTTCATGGGGCCAGAGTACCCTGTCCATGAGCCTCTGGAACATCACTGGTGCTCCATGGATATCATATGGTATGATTCTGTAGTAGAACAGGACAGCTGGCATGAAAAACACCATTTTCTCCTTTATGTCTTAGCCTAGTGGAATTTGCCAGTAATCTTTAGTTGGATGTGTAGTAGAGATAAACTTAGTCTTGCCTAAATTTTCCACTAGTTTGTCCACTCAGGGCATGGAATGTAATCAGATTTGGAGATGCAGTTTGGTTTTATGAAGTCATTGCAAAATCTGATAATTCTGTCGTATTTAGGTACCAGTGCAGTAGGGTTATTCTTCTCATTCTGGGATTCCTCAGTTACCACAGATTTCCTGTACCTCATAATTTATTGCTAGAACTGAGATTCTAATATCTGGTATGATTTAAGATTTACATTTTTTACCAGGCACTTCAATATTGTGCTGGATTAAATTGTTCCTGCCAGATAAGTCTGGAAATATACCCATATTATGCAGTAGAAACTCCTTAACCCATTGTTTCTTAGTCATGGACAGTGTCTGACCTATATGGACTTCAGGAAATATTATGCAGGCTTTAACTTCTGCTGTAATCATAGTCACTAGAGATATCTCGGTTTTATTTTAGGGGTTCAGAATTTATATGGAGCATATCTGTTGTGCTTTCCTTTTCTACATCTGTTTCACTTTATAATTTACATCACTTACCTTTTTTTAACTTCAAAAAATCCTCAACACTTTGCAAGGAAATTATTCTTAGCAATGGGCAATAATGCAGTTTGTTCTATGCTTTGAACACTTTAAGCCCTGAATTGCTATTATATGTTATCTGTCATATTTCATGTGCCTTTCTAATATGGTCTTTTAAAAGAAGTATTATTGTTCATAATCTCTCATATAGATCTGTAAAATGCTCTTTCACCCATATATCCTTCACTATATCCAGCAAGTCTCCAGGATGACTGCTATATAGCAGCTTAAATGTACTAAATCCATTTGAAGCTTGACGTTCCTCCTTCACAGAAAAGAGTTGATATGAAAGCATTAGTACCAATTTTTTCCATTGTATTTTATGACTTTCTTTAGCATAGTCTATAAGGTTTCATTAAAGACTTTAAAGTGCTTATCGAATTGCAGGGGGTAAACAGAGATGTTCAAATGATCACTGCTGCAGCAACCTTAGCTATATCCAGTTATATCCTGGTAAGGATATAGCAGCTGGCCAGCTTCCAAAGCTTCAGGGCACCTTCCATACATATATCGCAGGATATAACCTGTCAGTTACTTTACAATACTTTTTAACTGACAGAAAAAAAACAAATGCCCAATTTAAAAGTATGTTGCAGTCTTACAACAGTCTGTTAAAACACAGCACTCCTAGCTTTATAGTAACCCTTCTAAAATAATACTTTTTGAATTCAACTCTTTCCACAAAGTCAATGATAAAGCCAAACCCCTGGTAAAGTAAGCATTGACCCTGCCTGGAAGTTTTGTTCTGGTGAGTATAATGGAAGATAATAGTCTTAGAGAACCATTTGGAAATAGTCTGTTTTGACACAGGGTGTCCCTTATTTTTACCTTCACAAGAAATGAGCAATTGATCCAAAGATCTGAAAGATTTAGTCCTGTCAAGACAGTACCTGAGTTGTCTGTGGACATCCAAGGTATGGAGTATTCTTTCTTCTTCATTTTTAAGTTCAGCAAAAAAAAACAGGGAGATGAATAGTTTGTCTTAAAGTAAACTCAGATACTACTTTAGGCATAAAAGAAGAATTAGCTCTTAAAGGAACCCTGTCCCTATGGAAAATAAGATAGGGTTGACTCACCATAAGAGCTTGAAACTCAGATACATGTCTTGCAGAGATCAGAGCAATCCCTAAAACTGTTTTCCATGTTAAGAACCTCAAGTCAACCAGAAGAACTGGTTCAAATGGAGCAATTGTTAGCTTCTCTAACACAAAATTAAGACTACAAGGAGGGCCATCCAGTTTTCTTGGAGTTTTTGAAGGCCTGTTATGCAAACCCCCTTTTAAGAACATTTTGACATGAGACTGCATTGAAGGAGGAGGATTCATGGGCAGACATGCTGAAATGGCTGATAAATGAACCTTGATAGAGGAACAAGAAAGGCCATAGGATAATAACTCATACAAATATTGTAAAGCCAGAGAGTCTCTACTCCAGAATAGGTTGGTATCCCATTGGTAATCCACAGTTGGATGAGGAGATAGGAAATCCCTTATACAAAATGAAAAAGGACGGCTGAAAAATTGTAGAGATTCCTTGTATCAGCTTGCCCCTTTCATCTCACTTTTTGATCCCTTCTGCAGCAGGGAGGAAAAAGAGTAAATCTTTCTCCAAGCTAGAATTTAAAATCTCATTTTTCATATCCTATGGGAGATTTTGAGAATGCAGCCATGCAGACCTCCACAAAACAGTACTAGTGGCCATAGCCCTGAAAGAAGTAGCAGCAAAGTCATGCACCCGCTGTAAACAATGACGATCTGTACAATAGAAGATACTAAATTATTTAAAGCAGATTTTTCCTTACAAGAAGAAACTGTAGATAAAACATTCCTCATACCTTCACAATTTGCCAGAACAAACCTTTAACATAAGAGCCTGACAATTCAAAATTCTGAATATCAAAGTTGCAGAAGTATACACTTTTCCCCCATACTTATCAATAATTTTCCCATCCTTATCAGAAGGAATAGTATTGGAATTAACTGATTATTTAGCAGCAGTAGGATAAACTAAAGCTATAGCTGCTGGGTCAGGTTTGAGAATAGTGTATAAAAACTTAAAAAGAGTGAGGAACTTTATATATCCTATCTGCTTTATAGGGGCATCAGGAAAATTGCAAGCAGTAACTCATACCTCCTCTAAAGCAGACTGAACAGGTGGAATAGATGTAGTTTCTAAAAATTCCTTCTGTAACAACTCAGTAATCAAATTCTGAAAATCAGAGTTGCAGAAGTATATACTTTTTTCCCACACCTATCAGTATCCTCCTACTCGGTTTCACCAGTGGACCTAAAATGTCTACTGCTCTTCATTTAATTGGAGTTTCTGCTATAGTGAAGGGTGTCAATGGATTCCTATGCCCTGTATTAGGTGCTGTCTTTTATATTTTTTGTAAGCTCTGGAAAAGTTTCCTATTTTCTTCATAATACCAGGCCAGTAAAAACTGACTAAAATCCTTGTCTTTGTCTTATCCATCCCTAGATGACCACCCAACTTGTGGCTTTCTGTCAGTTCTTTACTAATGTTCTAAAAGGCTTGCTGCCTGTTTTCTTTCTTTGGTCATTCTACTGAGCAAGTCAGGTTGCAGTTTAAATAATGTATATGAAGTGGGGATTTGTTCATTTGCTTCCCCTTCTTCTCTGATTTATAATATATCTAGCTGTATGTAGTGTACTGTCTTCCCACTGGCTGTTTTTAAAATGTATTTGAATTATGTGTAGTTCAGTCAGGTTGCTATGGCCTTCTGTAGTATCTTCTGCCCTTACAAAGACAGGAGCAGCATTTTCCCTTCCTCTAGTTCATCATCTTAAAAGCATAATCTATGAAATCAATTGACTTCTTCCAGGACACTGGCAGTTTTCTTGTATCTGCTTCAGTGATGTTTCTTTCCTTCTACTATAGTATTTCTCTTACTTGGTCTGTTTTTTTTTTTCTTTTTTTTTTAGTCTTACTATTCTCTTTTTGGTTGTCTGCTGTGTTTCTTTAGTGTCATAATAATCTGTCTGGTCTAGTTTTGCGACCTGTTTCTTTTATAGTGCTTCTAACTATGGACTGGCTCCTTTCACTTTCTGTACTAACTTGTCTTACCCATGAAAGTCATTTGATAGGACAAAGTGACAGCTTTATCTATCTCATCGTTGCAGACCCACATCTGGGTTTCTTTCTAGGTTTCTAATTCTGTGTTATTTTCTTTACTGGTCAACATGTTTGAAAATAGATTTGGTATTGTGCCTCACACACTTATTTTCGAGAGTTTGAATTGGGTACAGTCTTACTCAGTTTGTATCTCATATATGTTAGGTACTAAAGCTGAAAGTAAAAAAAAGCTGCATTAAAAGAGTTTGTAGTTCTCTTTAGATTACTATGTACTCTTTCTTGACTAAATCACAGTGTACTCTTTCTTAGTGTCTTTTGTCCCATGTACAAACATTACTTCAGTTGTCTGTTCACTAATGGCTTGGTGTTTACAAACATTATGTTTTTATTTAACATTTGTTTACCGGGAAAGTCCGACTTGGAACAAAGCCAATTTTCAGCAGAGGCCTGGAGAGAAACACTCCAGACACATGTCTTTGAAATGTGGGAGGAAACCAGAGCACCCTGATGAAACCCACATGAATGCATGCAGGAAGGACATGCAAACTCTGCACAGAAGGCACCCCAGACGAGAATCGAACCAGAGAGCCACTTGCTGTGAGGTGACAACGCTACCGCTGCACCACTGCACCTTCTTAATGTCCTAAAAGCTAATGTAGCCATACTCTCTGAGTCTAATAAACCTTACAGCTCTTTTCCATCCACTAAATTACTAAACCTCCTCCTTCCATAACCTAGCTGTCATCACCTTTCTATTTTATTGCACATCTCTAAATGCGAATATCAATATAGTTTCTACTGATTAACTTAACTAAGATTATTTAGGTACCCATTCTTACTCTGTATTTAACTTTTTAGTATTACTAATATTCCTTCTTATTCTCGTTCTTAACATGATTATACTCTCTATTGTACTCCCTGCTTTTACTAATTCCTAAGTTTGCCTCTGTATTTTCTATCATGTATTTCTTAATTGTCTACAAAATATTATATTTCCTGTAACTTGGCTAGAATTAGTTGACATTGTTTGGCCTTTGCTCATATTTCTATGTAAATTCTGTTTAAAGAAATTTTGTAAAATTTCATGCTGTACATATTATTTTCTTATGGAGCTTTTCTCCCTGGGCCTCCACTGAAAATGGGCTCTTCATGGCCCAGTGGACTATCCCAGTAAACAAATGCCAATAAATAAATAAATAAAAATAAATTGTACATTTAACAAGTCTGATTACAGCACAATGACAAAATACAGATTCAGCAGTTCTTGTACAACCAAGAATTCAGCAGTGAGACACAGTCTTAGGTGAAGGTTTGCTTATAGCCCTTGATACATATAAGTCACATTTTGAGTTTACTAGTTGCAAAACTAAACTACTCATCTTCCAACCCACCAAACATACTCAAAACAACTCTCACTTTAACATCACGGCAAAAGACAACACCACTATATACCCAACTGAACACACCAAATTGCTAGGAGTGGAACTAGCCAATAAACTAAAATTTGACATTCACATATCCATGACTATAAAAAAAGTCCACAAAAAACTAGGAGAGTTATACAGAAATAAGCAATTTCTCACCAAAGCAGCAAAGATTTCAATAGCAAATTCCCACCTTATCTCCACCCTACTTTATGCCTCTCCAATATATACCAACCTAAGGCAATGTGATCTAAACAAGCTAGAGACCTGCTACAACAAAATCGCCAAATTCGCCACAGGGGCATCCTACCATAGTCACCACTGTCTCTCACTTGCTGAACTGGGATGGCTTGAACTCCCTCACCTCCTTCAGTGGTATCAACTCTCACTCGCCCACAAACTAGTAAACCATCCACTAAATGTCCCATCCCTCCAGAATCTACTCCAACCCTATCGCACCACCAGACCACTAAGATCCAGCAGCAAAAATCACTTGCAGATCACTAAAGCCAATAACCCTGCTGGTGAAGCACTGTTCTCTTGCGCCATAGCCAAATTATGGAACTCACTCCCACCCACAATTACCTCCATACCATCATGCACCCACTTCAAAACTTTACTAAAAGTGCAACTAAAAACATGCTGGCTATGACCTTGCAACTCCCACTCCAATATCATCCACCCCATCCAACCACTACCTTTCTTTCCACTCCACTAACTACCTTGATTATTGCAAGCTCAGATGCTCATAAGCCAGTACTTATTATACAGCACGAACTTCTTCTTCTTGTAACATTTATTAATGTCTGGTATGCACTTCACAGATAATGATTCTAGTTGTCTACTGATGTACTATGTTCTTCATCTGTAAATATGTTGTAAGTAATTGCTATGTAAATTGTTAATCACTATGTAATCCAATGTAAATACTGTCTGTTTATTTTAACTGTGGAACTTTTCTTCCCGGGCGTCTGCTGAAAATGCACCTACGTCCAGTCGGACACTCCCGGTCAACAAATTTAAATAAATAAGTAAGTAAATAAATAAATAAATATTAACAAACATTCTACTGAAACAGCTATAATTTCATAAGATTTAGGGTCACCCTGAGACACCTATTTCTTAATTTACTAAGAAGTGCCCTTAGAAATTTATCTCCAGACAGTGTTTTTAAAGATTTTCTTGCATCATTTATGTCAGGTTCTAATCATGACTTTTAAAGTATGCATTACACCAGTCATTTGTGACCTAATGTATTTGAACATAATTTAATGACCAATTCTGAAACTTGAAACCCTGTTCCTCAGGTGAAGTACAAGGCACAGCTAATGTTTCTTTTTTTCATTTTTTTGATAATTACTTCCATGTCCATATAGACATATATGGAGCCCCCAGCCAGGCATGAAGACAGAATTCTGACCCACTTTATTTCAGGCCAACTTTCCCTAATCCTGTGTATTTTCATTGCAATAGGTAGGACTCTGTCTTGTCCTCTGATCCAAGCTACTTTAGTAGGATGACAGTTTTTGGCACCCCCACCAAGAAGACCCATATCCATCTTTGTACATATGGTCCAGCAACTTCACACCCCATGTGGCATATAATACTCACAGTATCCTATTTTCACAGCTCTATCCCATCCTCCCCACACAGGCAAAAGTTACTACTATGCCATATCAGTGTCATGAGATCGTAGTTACACATGCACTAAATAATGTGCTTCTCTCACCCTGATATCCACCACAAAGTTTGTAATAGTTACTGAGGTGCTTTACAGGCCAGATTCCTAACTTAACCTTGTGTAACTCCATGTGTACAGAAATTTTACCTAAATTCCTCTGTATAATAGACATATGGTTGAAAGTATTGTTGCACAAAATGGTGCCAGTGTTTTACATCTTGCTAACAAGAGACAATTGGTATGGTTCTTATTGCTTATGAAGCCAGATAGTGCCACTGTCTGTAAACTGCTGCCTGTGCACAGTGTCCTACCCATACTTGTCTGCATCAGCTATGTAAGTCATTGTGAGCACAATACATCCATCCTTTATACTCCTGCGTGCAGTGTATGAATGTAGTGTTACAGAGAACTACTTTGCATGACACGTAAATCACTAATGTGGGTATGTGTGCATGAGTCTGTCATAGTGTTCCTTGAGTGGACCTACTGCATGTCCATGACTGCCTCAACAAGTAGGAAAATAAGGAATCTTGCATAGTATACAATGAAGAGCAGGATTTTTCTGTTCTTCCTGCAAGAAGATTTCAAGTAGCACATGTGGGCCATTATTGTGGAAAATAGATGACTGCTACATCCATGGCCAGGTACTGTGATGCCACAGTACTTGTGTTGGTGAGCAGTGTTGTCATTGTTAGATGATCTGGGGTGGTGCCATCCTTATCTGCTCTGAAAATGAGAGACAAATGTTCAGGAAAGTGAGCTAGAGATATTCTGTAAGCATTTATTTTATGGATACTACCATACTATGGATACTAGTATTGAGCTATATTCAGGGTTGTGCATGTACACTTAACAGTGTATACTCTGTTTTACAGCTGCATTGGAGTATCAGCTGAATATGTTTGAGTATTGCAGAAAGTGGGAACACCTCTCCAGGAAGTGATATATGTATGTGTGCCATGCCAGTCACCTGTACAGCTGTCATTATGTTTGTAGTATATGTGTGTGGTAATTTTTTCTCCCACTATGTCTTCCTTCTGCAGGTTTTGCTGTGGTAGAGGCAAAGGGGAAGAGGTCATGGTTACCTCTGTCTCTGCTAGCTACTGCTTCTGGAGCTGGGTTGCCAGTGGCCAGTAGGTCTGCCTGCCAGGAGGAGGAGGATGATGGTCCCCTCCAGGAGGGAGAGAGAAGTTCCTGCTCCTGAAGGTGAAACAGAGGCATATCCAATGCTAACTGGTGTCAGCTATGAAGGCTGGGAAGGCTGGTTGCTACAGAAGTGTGCTGTCAACTGGATGTCCTCCCTGGAACAGGAAGCAACTTTTGGTATGATTATTGGTTGCATGACTGACAGACCTTGCCCATTGGGCCTCCAAGGGAACAATCAGACCATAATTTTTGCATCCCAGCTGAGTGATGTCTGTGTTTGTTGCCCTCTTGACAAGTCTGGTATTCAGTTATACTATGATTCCATTATATCCACTTCTTGCTGTGTTTCCTCCCTTATGTGTCATTCACCATTCCTTGTTCGCTGGCCAACCCTTGCCATCAACTATTGTACACCCCCCATCTTTCTCTCTCTCTCTCTCTCTCTCTGTATAAGTATGTACGTGTGTGT